>NW_027280419.1:0-139553 GCF_046629955.1 Centroberyx affinis | reverse complement strand
CACATTAATGCATCAATAATTATAGTTCAATAACATGATATATATGATTCTGAAATGGGCCATTCTGCATAATGACTACTTTTACTTTTGCTACTGTATTTTGATGCTAATACTTTTGTATTGTGACTTCAGTAAGATTTTGAATGCAGGACTTTTACTTGTAACAAAGTATTTTTACACTGTGGTATTGCTACTTTTACTTAAGTCAAATATCTGAATACTTCTTCCACCACTGACTTTATTGAATTGTTAATTATTTTTGGAGGTTTATCACCCTGGGCGGTTTGGATGGTTAACCACACCTGCCATCATAGAGCTTGTCAGCCTATGGGTGTGCATGATGTATAAATATGGGTGTGGTTTCCATTTTTCAAACATTTTGACCTGACGAAGATCCAAGCAGGATCGAAACGTTGTCACTATTAAACCTTTGTGGCATGGAGCAAGTGTGCAGGCGTTACTCCTTCTGTCACTGACACAGTTTTCCGATAGACTTGCACCTACGTGATGTGTGTATAACTACTCTCCTTCAATTTTAAATGTTTCATCACACAAAAAAAAAACATCCCAGCTGGCAGAAAAAAGGGGGTAAATCAATATTCGGTTTAGTTCACACAGACGTAATCAGCGCATACGCGTAATAAATCCGACACACATGCGACATTTGCATCGGGACACGATGCACGATTATTTTGAGGTGAGATTTTCTACGCCGCCTGGAGTTTCTCAGATTAGTAATTTGCATTTCTTGTTTCTGTTTCTTTTTATATCAGTGTGTTTTATCACTGTGTTGTTGTTGTTTTTTTATGTTTTATCACTGCATGGAAAAACAAACAAATGAACCTCTGGCTGGTCTCCACCGTCACTGTCTTGACTTCACTGCTGCTGGGAATCAGTTTATTAACAGAAGACGTCGTTGTTTTTGGTTTAGGTTCAACAGACTGCATCTGCTTCGCAACTGTAGGTGCCAACGACCCCGTGACCTCTGCCCTGCACATCATAGTGGGTGAGTCACACACACACACACACACACACATACACACACTTTAAACACTTGCTGATACACTGTCCTTTAGAGATGAAAAAAGCATAGTGGCTCATGTGCAGATGGGATTAATATTACAGGACAACACAGCTGATGTCATCATTTGCATTGCATGCCACTGATTTTAATGAAATATAAATGAGATAAAAATTACACTATTTTTCCCCTAAATTACTGAGCGGGAATTGTATTTTCAGTCACACTCTAATACACACAGTACATCTGCCTACACAAAAAAATCAAAATGTGCAACTCACATGGAAGTTACCTTGTTGAGGAGTATGAAAAGGAGGTATTTATAAAAAAGAAAAAGTGTATATTTGTGATTTGCATCAAACACAGATTGTTATATAAAAAAAAATCTCACCTTTTTAAAGATATATTTATATAAAATAGCCAAGATGACAAGGGCAGAGAACTTGATGGAAACAAAATTCTTTTTTGCCTATGGTGAAAATAAATGGGATTTTTTTGGTTGTTTTGTTCTTAAAATGGGTGAAATAATGTTAGAAGAAATTACATATGACAAAGTTATTACACACATTACTGAATTTTAAAAAACTATTTTGCTAATCTAATAAAGAAATGCAGAACAGAGGAACCTGAAAGCAGAAATAGTCAATATTAGTGTTGGCTGCGTTTAAAGGCGTTAACATCATTTTACTCTTCTATTCATTTTCACATTAGACTGAAAGGGGGCGGGGCCAGAAAACCTTATTTGGGCTGAAGTATGATGTCACACGTAAGAGGATGATAAAACTCGACAAGGAGGAAATCAGTTTAACAACATGCATAAATAAAATCTCCATTGCTACAGCTTGGCAGGCCTCTCTCTCTCTCTCTCTCTCTCTCTCTCTCTCTCTCTCTCACTCTCTCTCTCTCTCACACACACACACTCACACTCACTCACACACACACACACACACACACACACACACACACACACACACACTGAATCCCTGGATCATCGCTGCCTTGTCTCGTCTCTGCAGGAGACTCCCAGCCGATGGACGTGTGCTCGGTTCACCACAACAACACCTTCCTGCGTTACTCCATCTCCCTGCTGGGATACGGTTTCTATGGCGACGTGCTGACTGACAGTGAGAGGAAGCGATGGATGGGCCCGGCCAGATACGACTTTTCAGGTAAATAAATGAACTGTCAGTTTACTTATGACCAAGTAAACAATGACAAAAAAAGCTAGTCGAAACATTGCAACTTTTTATTTAATTTAATTTCTTCTAAATTACATAGAATTTCTAGGCTATTGATGTTACTATTCAAGCATTCCCGACCATTATAATTATTTTTGGGTTTTTTTCTGTCCTACCACTAGTAGATTATAGGTTTAACATTTAAATACGATATCGCAATATTTCATGAATATCGCAATATTTGATGATATCGAATTTCGGCCCAAGCTTAGTGCTCAGCAGAATTACCTGCACAAATAAAGATTAAAGAACAAGCTCCTCTGTGTGGTAACGCGCTGCGACCCCCTTGCAGGTCTGAAGACCTTTCTGACCCATCACTACTATGAAGGGACGGTGTCCTACCTGCCGGCCAGCGGCGTCCTGGGAACCCCGAGGGACCGGACCAAGTGTAGAGCCGGGTAAGAGCTGCTGAACCAAACCCCCCCTCAGCCCCGAGTGTATCGTGTCTGAATAAAAGCGATTCTGAGTTGGTGCCGCACCATCAGGCCCAGCGCGGCACAGCACAGAGCTTGGAAGAACTCTTACATGATGTGACGATGTGTCGGTGTGTTGTCTTTTAAATTTAAAATAACATAAGTCCATCTGAAACTTCCAGCTGCTTGATATGCCAGCACAACGGACAGCTGTATCTGGAAGAGAAAGCTGAGAAGTACAAGACAGACGAGGCGTCAGACAGCGGTGAGTTCACCAGGTCTTCAGCCTCCCAGGATTCTCGTTCCTGAAGGTCTTTTTCTGTCCAGTGTTCCTCCAATCCCAGCTACTTGTCTCTCTCAACAGAAAGTTACATTGTTGAGTTCTCTTTTGACTACATTTCCCATCAAACCTCTGAAGACTCATGCAATCTGTCACTCAGTCAAACGCTGTAGCCCATCTCTTATCCGTACAACTGTTTTTTACAGAACTTTTCTTAAGGCGAGGCACCACAGGTGAATAAGACAAAAAAAATCCTTTCATCCTATCAGAATGAAACTTTACATTATGAATAAGAACACAAATACAAACACTTTTTGTATTATGACTTTTATATATTTTGTTATTACCATATGAAATTTTGACAATATTTCCTTTAAAAATGTGCAAATTTATACATTAGTTAAAACCGTTTATGGCGGCTAAAGTTTTTCACTTTGTAAAAACATGTGATGTCTATTAATGTGACAAATATTTAGATATAAATACATTTTCCTGTCATGAATAACATCTAAGAAAACACTTAATACAATGAATATCTTATTTACAGATGACAAAATATGATATTATCTCAAAATTTACCAATTCAGCTAGGGCTGGGCGATAATTCAATATTATCGTTTATCATCTTTCAGTGGAATCATATCGTGATGATATGAAGATATTTTAATATCGTGACACACATTTCTGCTGTCTAAATTGATGATGACAAGCAAATTTTACTTAAAAACTCTCATTAAATGAGGTATAGTAGGAATATTATTTGAATATTTCTGTTTTCTTTGACATCACACCTAACATTACCATTCGGTTCAATGAGATGAACATTAATTTGATTATTTAACGTGATTTTGCATACATGAACCATATTGTGATATATATTGATATTGAGAAAAATCCTTGATTATCGTGATATTGATTTCAACTATATTGCCCAGCCCTAAACTCGCCCTTTTCATATGTGGTGCCTGACCTTGCATTTTTCATGATTTAGGCTTAATGAACTTAGTGATGCTGAAGGCTCTTTTGAGCTTTGATGACTGTATGTCTGAAAGTGTCGCGGTACAGGAAGGGAAGACGAAGGTTTAGCGGAGACACGAACCTCTGACTGGTGCTCCGTCTTCCTCTCAGAGAGCGACGGTGAATGGAGGACGCTCCGGGGGAAGTTCCTGGCTATCAACGCTGCCAGTATGAGCTGCGCCTGTCCTCGCAGCCCCAAAGGTCTTTCCCCGGCCGCTCACCTGGCGGACGGCACCACCGACCTCATCCTGGTCCGCAAGTGCTCCCGCCTCGACTTCCTCAGACACCTGCTCCGCCACACCAGCAAAGACGACCAGGTACCCCAACGTTTTATTTATTTATTTATTTATTATCCAAACTTGTAGGTGAATAGTAATACTTGTAGTCAGGCCACCGCAGCCTTATATGTTCTGAAACCAGACAGTGTGAAGAGAGGGCAGAACACAAACTGTTACCAGGATCATTAAAATTAACTGGTAACACTTTACAATAAGGGTCACTAAGTTAAGGGTTAGTTAATGCTTAATAACCATTAACTAACTCTTAATTAACAGTTAACTAATGTGTCTGGTAATCATTTACTAATGGTGTTCATGTTAAATAAGGTATTCATTTATACATTATTTAATAGTCATCTTTATAAACCATTAAATAATGTATAAATTAATATTTTAGTTAACATGAACACCATTATTAAATTAGTTCGCTGTTAATTAATGGTTAGTTAGCATTAACTAACCCTTGTTAAGCATTAACTAACCCTTAACTAAGTGACCCTTATTGTAAAGTGTTACCAATTAACTTAATATAAATTTTTTTTTTTAAAAACAGTCATAAGAAGCTCATTCCACTAACTGGCATGCTTGGAATGTGGTTTTTGCACATTGGACTTGTTTCGTCTCTCACCTTGTTCCTCTGCACTACACTCCTCCGACATAGCTTCGTCTCACACACAGATCTGTTTGATCTGAAGCATTTTTAAGACATTTTTAAGAACATAAAGAATTTTTTAAGAACATAAAGAAATTTTGAGTCCAACCTACTGTCTACTGTTTTGTACTAACCCTCCTGCAACATGGTGGCGTGTCCCTCATAACTATTCTTAGCCACTTTCCAAATATTCAGCCCTCTATTAAGGTCGTTCCCTGAAGAAGAGATTTACCCTTTTTTTGGGGGGGGGGGGGCACTAGTGATACTTCAAATTTTGATACCTATTTTTTATTTTTTCTATACTTGTCTTTGTTTTTTGTTTATTTGTTTGTTTTTTTCTCCTTTCAAATATTTTTTTTTTGAGCCAAAGAATCTTATACATACAGTATATTATTGTGTCAATGCTCATTTTCATTTATATGAAAAAAATTATAAATTATATTTACGTATCTTCACAGATACAAAACATATGATACAAAAATATAGGATTGTTTCTTGAGATTTGGAACAATATCAAAAACAAACAAACCAAAAAGAGACAGGGAAAAGTACTTGTCTTTGTTGAATGAAGGTATGTATCAATAGAGTAAATACTTTTTTGTTAGAAAAGTAGATATCGTGCAAATGCTCTAACTGGAATCAGAAGATTTCTTCAGTAAAATGCCATTAGACGAGAGGAAAACCTGAGTTCTTATTGTATGAATCCAACACTCTGAATCTTTGATACCTTTTTGATGTCTTCAAATCGATGCAGATAACCAAAAGAATTGGTATGATAACAATGACGAAGAATTACTTTTCATAAATCGAGCCTCCCTCTGGCAGGCATCGTATTTCACTCTGTTCCCCTGTCGCACTTCCCTCACCCTCCTCCTCCTCCTCCTCCTTCGCTCTCCGACCAGTTCGACCTGACCTTCGTGGAGGTGCACCGGGTGCGGCGCTTCCGCTTCACGCCGCGCCACTGCCAGAGCGACTCGGACCTGCAGCTGGACCTGCGGGAGAACGGCAAGCGGCTCTTCAGCCAGATCTGCCGCGACCACCCGGCCTGCGGCTGCACGCCCGCCTACAGCAGCTGGAACTGTGACGGCGAGATCCTGACCCACACCGCCATCGAGGTCGGGTAGGTAGAGCGGAAGAAGACAGTTTGACAGTTTATTCAGTCTGCAGGTTGGGAGCCAAGGAACTCAAAATCCGGATGATTACACAGTTTATAGCATTGAATATTCATGATTATACCATGGTCTGGGTGAATACTCGATTCTGATTGGCTGCAGGGTGTCCATTAATTCCTGATAATGGACACCTACTAAGTAGATCTAGTGAAACTGTCTGTTCACCGTTCTAAATTAATGCGCTGGCTACATAGCATCAGCCTGTATCTAAAATGAGTAACCATAGCAACAGGGACGCAGTCAAAGCCTCTATTTACTCCGTTCATTTCTTCGTGAAAATCTTGATATTGATTTGGGGACAATGACATGGCTGATAGCTAGCTAGTCTTGTTGTTAAACATACTGTCAAATTATATTTACTGTTATGTTATTGACTTTGAATGTTGCTAGCATAACGTTAGCTTTCTGGCTCATAGCTGAGCCAAAGGGTTCTATGAGCTGAGCGGACTAGAAATATCTCCCGTTGCGGGTGATATCTCAACGTTTCCATTGCATAAGACTTTATGGGATGGTAATGATTGTTCCAGGTATTAGTCAAACCCTCAGGTGTTACCAGGGAAACTGAGTTATGGCTTGTGAAAAACTTTAGATTTTGATTACAAAACGCATGAAAATATAAATTAATTAATTGGTCTTCATTTTTTTTTCTTTGGCAAGTGACCATGGTATAAGCGGGATAATGCCCTTCGACGCGCAGTCCATTAATTCCTGATAATGGACACCTTGTCAGGCATTATCCCTTACTTAATGTTAATACAGATAGAATATATAAAGCTGTTGGTCAAAACAAGAACAAGACTGAACAACCAATGATAATTATCGTTGTAGCACTTTAAGGAGATGAAGAAGAGGTGACCGCCTTCTTCTACAAGACAAGTTATTATTTTGTCATTGTTTTCTATGAAATTTGGGCGTTTACACATTCCAGGCTCACAGTTCAGTGAGAAACACACAAGATGTTACTTTAGAGTTTAATTTTATATCTGTGAAGCAGATTCAGTATTCTGGAGTTTTAGGCTCTTAAGGTATAAATATGGGTCAAAAGTTACATATTAAGTGAGCAAATAGGAGGTACTTTTCCATTTCTTCCTCAACAGTAGCGATGAGTTGAACTTTGCACGTTTTCAAATCTATATTAGTCCATTCGCTTTGGTCCGAATTGTTATTTTCATGCATTTACGCATCGGTTCAGTTACGTTTCACACAATTTATCAGCGAAAGTCACATGAGAGTCGTCACTGGTTGGAAACTTGGTGCTTGGACTTCTTGGGTAAACAAACATGGAACAACATCAACATAAGCTTTGTTTGTTGGTCCTCTCAGCTTTTATTTCATTTTCTTGCACTTTTATCATATGTGATCATTCTAAAGTCATGAGAGTATATTTTGTTACATCTGCTGTGACGTTGACCCTTGACTTCCTTACAATTTTTTTTGTTTTTGCGATCTAGGAATTCAAGCGTATTTTACTATAAGTCAGTCTGGATAAAAGTGTCAGCTAAATGCCTAAAATTTTAATGTAAATTCACTTTGAATTTGTCTTTAAAAAGAGTCTCCTTTTGTTTTTTTTTATTTTCCCAGAGTGCACTGCCAGTTGATCAAGCTGTTTGCACGAGGGATTGAAGAGCCGGCGGTGTTCGAAGATCTCACCAACCCATGTGCAATATAGACCCCCCCGCCCCCCTCACCCCCTCACCCCCCCCCCCCCCCCCTGTCAGACACTGGAACCGTCTCACTGCATTTCCAAAGTCACCAGGAGACTCAACGTGACTTTGTGGGATCGTGTCCCATAGAGAAGACATGGGAGTTGAACAGTAACAGTATGCAGAGGAAAAGCCCCTCATTCCTTTTAACTTTTCTGTTTTGTGCCGAAGAGTTGGGTTTTGTTTTGACTGCCGTAGCTGATGTATTGGTTTGGTTGGTGAGGTTGAATGGCTGCCTGGTGTCTGGTATCCCACTTATTTTCAATACTGAATTAACAACTAAAACAAGCAAATAAAGAGTGTAGGACTTACACTCAGTGAATCCACAGATGTGGAACTTTATTTATGTAAAGGCTGGCTGTTGGTTTGCAGCTCCGCAGGTCAGGTAAAGCCAAACCTGCCTAGTTATGAAGAATATTGTGAATGCTGCTGAACAGGCTTGGGTCAGATAGGATTTGCAAATAATTTGTTTATTTTTAATCTGCTTGGGTACCAGGTGGGTGGAGTTAGGACAACACAGTGAGTACCTGAAAGTTGAGGCTATTTGTTTTGTTTTGTTTTTTTGACTGGCAGCTTATATGACACAATGTGATTTGCCCTGATGCAGTAAACTCCACCCATGTGGTACTCCAACTAGGGTAAAACAAACGCTAAATTATATTAAATACTATTTGACCAAGGTCTGGTGCTGAAAGCAGTAATAGTCTTCCTGCTTCCTTATTGCTTTTTTGTTATTTAGAAAGTAAATCCTGTTACAGTTGAGGTGTGTAGCTTGTTAGTATTTACTGCCATGTTAGCAGTTTAGCACGATGAGACTGAGCAGCTGCTCAGGTTTCTAGGTTTGTGGACCAGTCGCTTTGGCAGTCATCGTTCAGAGTCCAATTCTGAAAAATCACATTTCACTGGTTAAATAGTTAACCCAACAACTTCTGTGGATGGAAAAGTTGAATGCAACAACGTGGTCACAGTTGCCTGTCAGCGTTGCCCAAAACGTTGCCCTGTGTATCTCTGCCTGTAGACAAGAATAGGAGTATTTTATTTATTTAATATAGTAGATGAGTAGATTTTTAATAAATGTCATTAAAGGAATGTTGCTACAATAGTTTATTTGCACTTTTGTTAGAGAAATGTAGATTTTTTTTTTCTTGCATGCATTTGCAATGATCTGTTACATGTTTTAATGGACAAAACCAAACCTCTGATAAAGGGATACCAGACACCTGCCAATCATTCCATGGTCATGTGACCACAGCGGGGTCAGGGGTCACTTCACTTTCAGTTCGGTAACTCGAGCTCATTGGTCCTCTATGGAGAAGTGATTTCAGATTATTTAGTGGATATGACGACCTCACTCAGGTCAAAACACACTTCCTGTATTGGAACCTGATCTGATGCTGTCAGTCTTCCCAGAGGAGATTCACAGTGAAAGACCAGTACAGAAAATGGGACGTCTCTTACACAGCAGCGGACAACAAATTCACCAGTCAAATAGCCTGAAAAGAGGAAATAAAAATACATTTGGCCCCATTCTAAACAATGGGTCACATGTTTTTTTGGGGTTCTGACAGCTAAACTGACTGAAATGACTGAACTGGAAGTGAATCAGCCCACCTGCAGGGTGCAGACGGGTGGGAGCGGTGGCACATGTTAATCAACAAGAAGATGTATGGTCGTACTTTATTTGGACAGTCCAATGTTGATGCTCAACTTCCTATCAAGCGACTAAGAATGTGTCACTAAAACGTCTGCTGAGTGTCAAGTAAAGCTCATAATTCTGTGAAAAGTCTCTCTAGATATTCAATGTGTTTGGGGTTACAGTCTGTGGAGATGCAGCGAATAGGCAAGTGACTCTTTGTTGAACATCTACTCCCTGTCACCTGATAGTTGAACATCAACATTGGACTAACCAAAGTAAACCAGCTGTGTGCAGCCTGGACAGACTGACAGGTGGAAACGTAACCAGCCACTTCTCGCTCTAGTTTTGCTGCGATATCATTCCATAGTGATATTTTTATGTCTGAAGTAGCTGTCAAGAAGAAAAATAATAATAGCGGGGCAACGATTTACTTTACCACGGCCTTATTTATGCATGTGAACCCGCGTATCGACCTGTGGAAAAGTCATGCAAGTACACAATAATACTGTGTTAAGGATATTTCCGTTAAAGAGTAACTAAACCCCAAATCCAAATCTGTGTAAAGTCTGACATCTAAAGGTAAAAAGCATGCTACTAAAATTGCCATCTGCTATTGGCTGATCTTGGGTGCCAGGTGATGATGTCACCTTCTATAGAGTACAACAGGTTGTGACATCACCTTTAGATGTCAGGCTTTACACAGATTTGGGGTTTAGTTACTCTTTAAGTGTTAACATATATAATGTACTTACATGGGTGTGACAACTGTGTTTTTACTTTTCTGTTGTGTTGTTACACCCATTTAAAGTGCATTATGTATTCACTTCACACACAGCATTAGTGTGAACCTACAGTCACTTTTCCAGAGGTTAACGCTGTAAAAAAAAACATCCATGTTAACAAGTCATTTAGTCTCATATTCAGCCTTCACACATTATTTCTCTTAAAACGAGAAAAAGTCTGCCAATGAGGTGAGATAATGCAGTTTCACTCGTTTCAGGAATTTTCTAGAAATATCTTGAAACCAGTCAGAATAAGGCAGATCACTGCACTACTATCAAGAAAATGACACTTGATTCTACAAAATTCTTGAAAGAAAGTTGATTTGCATTGGAAACAAGTGAAATTATCAAACCCCACTGGCAGATTTCTTCACTTATTTTAAGAAAACGATAATAGACTAAATGACTTGTTAAGGAGATTGGAGACTTTTTGCGGTGAGCACACTGGAGTGAGGCCGCGGTGAAGGAAGCTGTTCCCACGTAGTTCTGTGTGTTTGTTGCACTATAGCGTTGCTCTGCATCGCTGTCGGTCCAAACCTTTTCACTCGCTGACCAGACTGAAGCCAGAGTTCCCCCCCCCCCCCGGTGTCGTCAGCTGGTCCTCACACACCGGAGGGAGCGGTAGCAGCTACACCAGATACCTGAGATCTGGATCTGATGCTGTTGCTGTGGCTCTGTGCTGATGTCCGAGTGCTGTACCTGTCTGTCTGTCTGCCTGTCTGTCTAACAAGTAAACTATAGCAGGTAGGCCAGCCAGGTAGCATTACACACCAAGACCCTATATATTGTGTGGCACCAGTATACAATCATTCAGAGTATGAATGTATGAATATAACTGTGTAGAAGCGTTTTGATGTTGAGCTATGAAGAAACGGAGGAGCAGAGAAACAGACCTGATAAAGAGAAGCATGATCTGTGCAGAGGTTGACTGATTATGGATTGGTTTAAAGGCCGATACCGGTATTTATTTAGGAGAGAATTAAATTGTATTTAATTAGATTTAGCCAGTGCTAATTAATGAAATGTATTTGTGTTTTAATACTGTCATAGGCTTACGGCAGCGCTGAGTGAAATGTAAAACATCCTAGTTGAAGAATGTGTGCTAAGTAAAGCCAAAATTAGGCCAAAATAATACAGATTATAATTGAATAGCTAGAATTACTAATAGACTTACCAGAATCATGATAGAGTATTTGTAGTTTTGTGTGAGATCAAGACAAACCTGCAGAGTAAGGCTTCCTTCCCAGTTTAAACCTCTGATACTGCAGACCCACTCCTGCTAACAGTGAATATTGTTATTATTTTCAACACCATAGTAATCTGCCATAATCTTCACTCACATCTGCAAATTACAGATCATGAAAACTAACCGGTCTAACCAATAAATCGGTCGACGTCTAGTTCTGTATTTAAGCTGTAATTTATCTTTACCTCTCTGCTGGAGCTGTACAACAGTTTAAATCAAGCGACAAAAACAATTCAACAACAAGACAATCAACAATTAGAAAATATTCAAATGGGCCTCATGAGCAAATCACTGCTTTATTGGGCAAAACAGGGCTGGCAGTTTATTTGTGCCATTTAAAATAAGCATAGATGATTTCACTGCAGCTTATAAATTTAAATGGGGTCGTAAGTGATTTATGGGTAACACTTTACAATAAGGGTCACTACGTTAAGGGTTAGTTAATGCTTAATAAGCATTAACTAACACTTAATTAACAGTTAACTAATGTGTAATTTACTAATGGTGTTCATGTTAACTAAGGTATTAATTTATACATTATTTAATATTTTATAAAGATAAATTAATACCTTAGTTAACATGAACACCATTAGTAAATGATTACCAGACACGTTAGTTAACTGTTAATTAATTAACTTAGTGACCCTTATTGTAAAGTGTTACCGATTTATGAATATGTAGTGCACAATATTAGCGGCCTTTAGACAAATTCTGACACCCATCTTGTCACAGTTTATAGTAAGAAGATCCAGTCCGGCTCATTGTGTTCAGAAAAGTGCAGTTGAGGGGTTTCATTTAAAAATGCTGTAGCTCCATTTTGGAAAACTGTCCTGAACAGCAACAGACTTCAGATAACGCAGAACTTCAGCAGTAACTCTTAATGTCCTTTTTACTTTCATGCCAGCAATCTTCCTGTAAGAGGTGTCAGTTTATTTTGTGGAATGCAATTTCAAAACTCAACCTCATCACGTCACGATGCATGCTGGGACATAAACGTGTCTCTGAAACAGCGTAGCTTCTCTAAGACTGAAGTGAACCGACAGTCTGAACCTTGTAGCAAAAACTCTCAAGTAACGCTTTAAAGTCAACATTTTAACCCAAAGCTTATAAATCCAGAGCATCCAGTCTGTTAAATTTTTGTCACTCGAGGACTTAGCTGCCTACTATCATTTAAAAATTGTTTCATTTGTTGTCATTTTGTAAGAGTCTGTGTCGCTTTTTTTTCAGACGGTATCTCAGGATATCTCATTAAGAAATGAAACTCTTGAAGGAAAAATCCACCCTGTGAAGTCTTATAATTTACTGTTTTGGTGAACCCGCTTTCCCTCAACCTGCCTCGTCTGCTTCTACTGCAGTTAGTGATTTCCTACATTTCCCAGAATGCCTTTCAACAACAACCCCCTGAGAAGGGGTGTGAACTGTGAGCTTTCAATCAAAGGTGGGCGTATGGGCAGATTAAATTTAGCTGGTCTCTCTCCTGCTCCTGTGGTTGGAGAAATTGGTCTCTCTCCTCTTCTACGATGGATGCATCTCTTGGTGCAAAATGGCGGCTCTAGAAAGAAGCCCTCGCTCTTTGATTCTGAGGGACTGACACCAAAATCTGACGTTTACCGCTGATGTTTTACATCCTGAAATATTTTCTCAAATCAAACTCCATTGTAGCTGCTGGAAATATCTGGACAATTGGCCAGAAGAAAAATACAGAAAACTACTAAATGGACCCAGGAATGCAAAGCACATCACCAATAGCTGTTTTTTAAACCGTGTTAAAGAGTTTTAGGGTGGATTTTTCCTTGAAGTTTTCAATCTGACCAGCAGTCCAGAGTCTTTGCCTGTAAATCAGGCCGATCCCCGTCTATCAATCACTTCTGAGCTGTTTTTCAATGCAATCTTTGGTCTTTGTGGGATACAGTGTATGATAACATTTGAGCAGTTCTGACACCAGTATCAGATCAGACGCCAAGAGAATCCTCTGCCTCCTCTGCTGGCTCCGGTCCAGGATGTGTGTCAGGAGGAGGCCGGAGGTTTCTCGGCTGCCCGTTCCTGTCGTTTCATCAGAAAACGGTGCGATCGAACTTTCATTCCCTCTGATTTGTTTCTGTAACGTTTGTCTGTCTGTATACTCAATATCTCAGAAATAAATTACAGAAATTATAAATGGGCATTACAGGAATCAATTTATTCTTTTTGTTTTCTATGGATTCTTTTCTTTCACATTATGAAAAACAAACTGGACCGCAGTTCATTCTGGATTGGGATTGATTCGCTGCGAGCCAGTCACTTCCTGGTTCTCTGGAAAAAGACTTTGTACCACACTTTGGTTTTATTTTGTACTAAATTTTTAAGTGTCTCTTTCTCCAAATGCTGAGCATCTACTGTAAGAGGAAACTTGATCGATGCCTGTGGGGACATTGGGCCGTTGCAGCTGCAAATGTTAATAGGATGCAGCAAAGAAAAACAGAATGTAAACAAGAAAATAATAAATGGACAATGTGGACACACATTTGGTTGAGAGAATGAAAAAAAGTATGGATTACAGCTTTGAGATACTGTGCAAAGTAGCAGCAGCAGTAGAACTTATTGGGACAAAAAGAATGTAAAATCTGTACGGTACCAAATATATTCAAATATAACAGCAGTGGTGGAAGAAGTACTGAGATCTTCTACTTAAGTAAAAGTAGCAATACAACAATGTAAAGATACTCCATTACAAGTAAAAGTCCTGCATTCAAAATCTTACTTAAGTAAAATTACATGTATTACAAGTATTGGCAGCAAAATAGAGTATCAAAGTAAACGTACTCATTATGCAAACTGTCCCCATTTAGAGAGTTATATTTTTCATAAATTATTGGAATATTAATACTGATTTATTGACATACATGTACATGTAAGCAGCATTTTAAAGTTGTCAACGTGAAGCTAATCTTAACAATTTAGCTATACTTTTGGGTAGTCTACCCAAAAGTATAGCTAAATTGTTAAGATTAGCTTCACGTTGACAACTTTAAAATATAACAATGCTATTTTATAGTTATTTTATAAAGATGATCAAATGTTTTAAATAGAAAATATTGATCTGAAAAGTAACTAGTAACTATAGCTGTGAAATAAATGTAATGGAGTAAAAAGTACAATATTTCCCTTTAAAATGTAGTGGAGTATAAGTACAAAGTAGCATAAAATGGAAATACTCAAGTAAAGTACAAGTACCTCAAAATTGTACTTAAGTACAGTACTTGAGTAAATGTACTTAGTTACTTTCCACCGCTGTATAACAGTAACAATGTTTCTCACTTTTGGAAAGACAAAGCTGCCATGCCTCTGTGTCGGTGTTGGCTGGTTGTGAGGATGAGTGTGAGCTCAGCTATAGAAATATGTTTTGTTTTATGAGGCAGCAGCTTCTTCCCAATGGAAACATACAGTAAGTTCAATAGAAAACCTCTCAGGTGAAAGAAGTTCTGTGTGTCCGTTACTTTTAGGCTTTGGGAGGCTGTTTGCTGTTGATGAAGTCTCAAGCTGGTAAACTACCAGTGAAAAGTTTGGACACACTACATTTTTCTTTATTTTTACTATTTTCCACATTTTAGAATAACAGTAAAGACATCAAAATTATGAAATAACACAAATGGAATTATACAGTGACCAAAGAATTGTTTCATCAAAACTATCTTATATTTTAGATTCTTGGAAAGAAATTCATACATAGGATCAACTTCACTATTTATATTTGTCTAAGACACTTATTTCAAGCATTTAAGCAGAAGCCTTAGAAACATAGAACATTCAGTCAGGTGGGTCCAAACTTTTGACTGGCAGTGTAACTATTTGAAAACTGAAATTGAATACCCAGAAATCCTGTAAGGTGACGTCAGTAAATAGCCACAGCCCCGGCCGGTCCGATCTGCAGTGTCTTCTCTGCTGCAGACACACTAACTTACGGAGCCCGGGAGTGGCCATTGGGAGAGAAAAAAAGTTATAACGATTTACTGTACGTGCGTCACGTTTGAGTTCATTCGTGCACACGAGATACAATTCGTTCCCTCGATTTCGTTGAACTGTGCAATTTAGGAAAAAATGCAACTTAAAAGGAACCTTTTAGGTATTGCAGATAGGCCTAGTAAGGATTTGGTATGTTAATATCCATTGTCTGTTTACACTGAATAGGCAAATCCCCCAAATATTGCAACATATTTAGCCACTTAACCTTCAGGCCATGTAAACACAATCAGGTGCTGCAACACACCCAGGACAGGCCACATTTAAACATAATCACCAATATGTGCACTGACTCTTTATAAACTCGTGAAGAGCGCGTGTATTATATATCCAGAGCACCATATCACTATTTTGAGGACATGTTTTGGCAATTTGTGCGCATGTAAAGAGGAAATCGAGGGAACGAATTGGATCTCGTGCGCACGTTACAGTAAATCGTGGCCACGACATAAATTATTTTTCTCCCGATGGCCACTCCCGGGCTCCGTACTAACTGCTTTAGAAGACGACTGCAGTAAAATCTGAACTACAGCAACTGTGAGAGTGTAGAGCTTCTGTGTGTGCTGCTTTAATAAGATCAGAACCGGGAACTCTATCTGAAAATACTCCCAACCAATGGCCAACAAGGGACAACACTGACCTCCTTGCTGGAGACACTCTGACAGCCTTCCTGCCTGTCTGCTGAATTAAAGTCTCTACTCCAGCATCCTCCGTTGCGAGACTCTTTGACAACATCTGTAATCCCCTCCAGCCCCGATGAACCTTCCATTACAGCTGGACCGGATTCTCCCATCCATCCCTAAGATGCAGAAACACACAGAAACACAACACCAGGCACCCGGCCCCGATTCCTGAAGTCGGAGTCGACGGCACAGTGTGATGCCAGGCAGTCAGCCGGTCAGCCGGGCCCGTCCCGTCTGAACCGGGAGGCGCTCATGCACTCGCTGCTGAGCTTTCTTTAAGCTGCGGGGGGGGGGGGGGTTTCCAGGCGCTGATGCCTCCCCGCTTTCTAGTGTGGGAGAGTTCAGATAAAGTTGCTGACGGCAGCAGAGGCAAAATGCTCCCCGATGGTTTCAGTGTGTTTTGTTTCTGTCAAAGGGGCAATTTTTCCAGAAGGAGAGGAGGAGGGGGTGGGGGGGGTGGGGTGAGGGGATGAGGGGGGGGGTTCTGCAGTCGCCCCCTGCGGAGTCGAGGGATGTGTGTTTTTCATGTGATGTTAGCGCAGTGTAAACCCCAGCCGCAGCATGGCGGTGCTTCACGGCTTAATGAGGCGTGATGCTGCACTGGTCAACATTCAGAGTGAAGTTCACAGTTTTGGTTCTCTGTGTGTGTTTTTCCCTCATTAGGTTGCGGCTCAACTTCTCCCGTGACATCACCGTTAACACCGGTTCCTAACACGCAGCGGAGCGGCAAGAAGAATGAAACGGCAGCCAGAAGTTTGAGTGAAGCTTCTGCGGGTCGTGGCCTCAGAAATCCTCTGTGTTGTTTCAGCGACATTTCCCAGGCGAACTCCGCCTCCAGATTGTGGCTCTTGGTGGAAAACTGGACTTTTTTCTTTCTGTATTTTGTTTGTACAGGGAGAGTTGTAAAGGGTTCACGGAAGAAGAAGAAGAAGAAGAAGAAGAAGAAGAAGAGGAAGTAGAAGACGACATGGACGAGAAAATAAAGCTTTACAAACAACCCAAAGTCTTACCATCACAACTCTGGGCATCCAGCAAGCAGAACATTTACTTTTGTATTTTCATGAGACTCAAACTGACAACCTCCCTTCATCTGGCCAGATTCAAGAAGCTCATAACTTCATAACTCATAACTGCAATAGTAACATAATGTGCTTGATATTCATGCCGGCCATCAGTGTCAGTTTTACAAATAGATATATCTCATTTTGGAAATTAAACTCTTCATTAATATAACATAATATGGTTTCAGTCCATAATCCCTGTAAGCCACGTCAGGAGGAAACATCAGTACAGAGGAAAAGGACGCAGCGTTATGACAGTGAGCACGTTTACATGGACTGCAATATTCCGATATTAACCCGATTAAGACAATACTCTGAATAAGACACTGCCATGTAAACAGCATGTTCTGATTACCTTAACCTGAATAAGGTCATAGTCGGAGTAAGCAATAGTCGAATTAAGACATGTGGAGTATTCTGATCTTAGTCTCATTATTGAAGTGCGTTGTAGACATGTAAACACCTTAATCCCTCTGTGACGTCCTATTGGAGTTTTATTCCAGTGAGTGTTGCGCAACTTGTTTACAGAGGAAAAGACGACTGCCACCGGTAAAAACAAGTCCCGACATTTTGTCCCGACCACGGCAGCAACATGACAGAAAGGGTGTCAGGTTCAATTCCGGAGGGAAACTCGGACGTAATGTGGGCGTCATTAATGGGACTATGCTCTCTAGCATGTAAACGGGAATATGAATGGAATATTCTAGCAACTCATTTAGCAACTCATGTAAACACCTTAATTGAAATATTGTCTTATTTACAATATGGTCAACAGTCGGATTATTGCAGTCCATGTAAACCTAGTCTGTGTCTAAACCTGCTGAAGTCCAGGTCAGCTGGACTGCAGTCCTGTAGCAGCTGAGGTGTCTCTTTTCTTTAGCTAGCTGTCGTTCCTTGTGGATTAAGCGTCCGTGCGGTCAGTCAGCCGAGAGGGTTGAGGACCCCGAGGCCTCGCCGGGGGCAGGGTCCTGCGACCGGGACGTCCCGTCGGACTGGAAATTGAATTCGGCCTCGGTGGAGAAGTGCCTTATGTGCAAGATCGGCACACATCTTGCGCCGCATGTACTGAGTCAGGGCTTCACTTTAATGCAATCTACAGAAAAGTCTGAAGGAAAATGTTGGACCAACAGTCATCAGTGGTTCAGAGTTTGAAGAGTTGAAATTAATGTTCGACAGCACAGCGGTCTATCAATAAGAGGTTTTGATACTGAACTCCACAGACAGCAAAACTGCATCTGGTGCGTTTTGTTCCAACATGAAATACCCACAGTGTGAAAAAAGACTCACCTACTCTAACAGAATGACTGACAGCACAAGAGTAGAACTAATCAGTAGGCAGCTTAAGATGATATCACTCTGATATCATCTAAGAATAGGACAAAAAACAAATAGAAATGATGTCTGTAACACTTTACAATGAGGGTGCATTAATTAAGGGTTAGTTAATGTTTAATAAGCATTAACTAACCCTTAATTAACAGTTCACTTATGTGTCTGGTAATCATTTACTAATGGTTCATGTTAACTAAGGTATTAATTTATATATAATTTAATAGTTTATAAAGATGACTATTAAATAATGTATAAACTAATACCTTAGTTAACATGAACACCATTAACTAACAGCATTAACTAACCCTTAATTAATGTACTTTATTATTAATGTACCCTTATTGTAAAGTGTTACCATGATGTCTGTAACATTCATATTGCAGGTAATGACAGAAATTAGTTGCAGCTGTCAATCACAGAAAGCTTCAGAAGATGTCTTGATGTCATGAAGAAAATGTTTGTTTGTTTTTTAAATCACAACTCTGTCTTGGATTCGGCTGCAACCTCACAGTGTGTGTATGAACCTTCTATAATCAATACTGATATTATAACGGTGACATAAACCCACAGTGTACCACCTCTCATCTTAAAGGACCTTCAACGACACAAAATGGCGACACGTTGCCCCATTTTGTTGACAAACACGTTTGGCGAGGCGGCAGACAAATGAGACGCCACAGGTTTAATGGCCTCATTACATAAAAATGACAGTCGGGAGAAAAATAAAGCTGCGCAAACACTTTTATGCCCCTGCCTCTGGCATGGTGGTGAACCCCCCCCACCTAACACACACACACACACACACACACACACACACACACACACACACACACTCTCTCTCTCTCTTTGCTCACTGTTATAATATGGGCCATACATTACAGCGCTATCTGGACCAGCATGACAATGAAGCAGGGTCATTTTCACTGTCGCATCTGCAGAGTGTCCCATTTCACCTCACACACACACACACACACACACACACACACACACACACACACACACAGATATTTCATCATACTTGAATGTTATTTATTGACTTGTAAAGCAGTTTGCAGGTTATGAAGACAGCCATGAAGAGGCTTCTCAAGGACAGCAGCAGCAGCAGCGGACCATCAGCTCATCATCTGCACATTTAGCTTCTCAGATCGCTGCCTGCAGGGAGCTTCAGGGTCGACTTCAAGATCTCCAAACGGCCCGGCACCAAAATACATTTCTGTTTTCAATATATGAGCCGACTAGAACCTCCTTCCCACCTGCGTTCACCTGCGTTAACCTGGCTGAGCGGACTGTAATTGGATAGCAAAAACCACATCAAATCCAGGAGGGAACGCTCAAGACTCTGAAGATCCCGTCTTCCAAAGCAGCTCTGGAGGTCAGAGACAGCAACCAGCGCTGGGTAAGTCACTTTTGAAATGAACTAGTTACTTCACGTTATTACTTGCCCTAAATAGTAACTAGTTACTTTACTAATGCTGACCTCACACTAGACGATATTTGAAGCGATTTCACAGTTTTAGACACATTTTCAAAGTTGGAGTAAAATCACAGAGATCACTGGAGATAGGGCTGGACGATAATTCAATATTATCGTCTTTCAGTGGGATTATATTGTGATGATATGGTGATTTTGGGATATCGAGACGCACAATTCACACCAAATATTACCATTCGGTCCAATGTGATGAACATTCATTTGATTATTTAACGTGATTTCGCTTATGTGAGCCATATCGTCATATATATCGATATCGAAAAAAATCTTTATGATTATCGTGATATTGATTTCAACCATATCGGCCAGCCCTAACTGGAGATCTCTGAAACTTCCTGCTAGAGTCGTATAATGTGTGATGCTGCATGATTCTCAGTCTTAACAGAATCTTAAGATGTGAGAAACTTCCGGACTAAAAACTCAGACAGATTGTTGTTAAAGTGAGAGTTTGTCAGACTAAATGTCTTCTAATGTCTGGTAGGCAGGTAACTCAGAGTACTTTCAAGGGACCCATTTAAAAACATGCCTCTAAAGTCTGTCTACTGGTGATGTCATCACTCTTACTGTATAGAAATCATCACTGAGTTCACAATCTACTGTTATCTAAAGCAGGGGTTCTCAACGTGGGGTCCGGGGACCACCAGGGGTCCTTCAGAGGGTTCCAGGGGGTCCGCAGCAAATTTATGAATTTTTAAACTTCACCATTATTTCATTTACAATAAGTTAAGACACTTAGAAAATGTAGAAGAATGACTGTTTTGATCATAGTTTCTCTGTTATCTCTCTATCTACAATACAGATAGTCATGGAGTTCTGGACAAAATCATATCTAACAATAAAAGTATTCTCAGATTTGAGTTTGAGAGACAAAATCTCATCAAATGGGGGTCCACTGAGAGTCACTGATCTAAAGAAAACATTAAGGTAGTTTCATTTGTCTGGTTCCACTGATATACAGTGAACGAGTCAGGTCACAGAGTCTGAACTGATTCAGTCTACTCCCAAAACAAACAGCAGGTGGCGCTCACAACACAAGTGCTTTCAATTCAGCTAGGGATTGGGGGCAACCAGTCGCTCAACTGATGGCAGCCAAAAACCCACAGCAGGAGGCTCTGGGATCCAGTCCAGATGTCACAGACAGACTCCCTGATGGAAACAACACACACATCCTTCCACGATCTGTCACTGCCAACACACACATGAAAACACACACACACACACACACACACACACACACCCAATTGCGGCGGTGCTGAAATGTTCTCAGAGTTCGGCCAAATGACTGTTGAAGTCTCATGTCGGGGCGCCGCCGTGACATCACTAACCTGCTGTTTAGTCCCAGCCCACAGGAGGCGGGGCTCCAGCCTCCTGGAGGCCGTCAGCCCCCACATTAGCTGGCAAGCTAATTAGAAAACACCGGGTAAATTATGAAAGGCAATCATGACCATGGTGCCAACTGATCCCAGAACAGATCATTTGTTGCCTAATAATATTGAATGAAAACTAGTTTAACTCTGAGTCTTATAGCCTACTGTAAATAAATCTGCCCCCAGAACAAGCATGAGTCTCTACTGTGCTCGGGGCTGATAGGGATAGAGACTTCTTACACTAGAGAAAAGCAAGGTGAAGATGTTTCTTTCAACGTGATCTCACACAAATACATGCTGTGGACACGTATTATGGGAAAATAATGTTTATCTGCCACAAATTGAATTATGTCCCCAAGGTCGGTTAACGGTTAAATTCAGGCAAGTAAAAGGACTTTGTGACTTTGGGCATCGAAAGCAAACGTATACAGCCATCCACCACCCCGCCCACAACACCCTTACTGGCCACCATTTTATTTCAATGTCACCCTACTTCCTGTTTATAGTCGTGTCTCCTTCATGTAACCGTTTTGTGCTGGGAAAACGTAAATTTAACACTTTACGTTCCACCAACACGTAATTTGCTGTTAACAAGTCGTATGCATTTCACGTTTTTCTGTGAGATCAGTCTGGTTTATTTCTGCCTAAAACAAGTTCAATAAAACTAACTATGCTATGTAGCCAGCTAACATTAGCTAGCACACAAGCCGTGACCAAAGAATGTAGCTGGCTGTCTAACTGATCTCTACGGCTGTGACCATACCAGCTAACGTTAGCAACTACTAGCAAACAGCTAACCTGTTTACATAGCCAACATGTCTCTTTCTATTTAATAGGAATTGTGAATGAAATACCTACAAATAAAAAAACATTGTGTTAGCTAACCTCTGTTTCTGACAATACCAGCTCTGCCCGTCACGGTCCCGGTCCCGCTTGACATTTCAAATTGGCCCGCCTCTTCTCTTTTTTAATTGGTCGCCTGATTGAACCAATCACAACAGTTTCACTGCAGAGAGTTTCTGAATGAAGTCAAAACTGTTTTCAAACAATAGTGTAGGGCTGAACGATTTTGAAAAAATATCTAATTGCGATTATTTTGACTGATATTGCAATTGCGATATGATTTGCGATATTAGAGGGAATGATAATTTTTATATCATTATTCTCATTTTCATTGAAAAACTTTTTTTTTGCGGGGATCTGTACCAAACAAAGATGTTTTCTTAAGTCTGTAGAATATGATGTGTAGGCCAGGACATCTCTGCAGCACCACAATATTTCATTTAAAATGGTATTTTGACACATTTCACCTTTAACAAATATTGCGCCTCCTGCAATTTGAAAATTGTAGTAGGCCATATTGTGATTTTGATAAAACTTTGATTAATTGTTCAGCCCTACTATAGTGCAGCTGTAACTTTTTTCCCTTAAATCACAAGATATCAGTGCTACTATTTGCATGTATGTTTGTGGTTCTGGAAGTTTATGTGTTTATTATATTTTTACATTTTAGCTGACTCATCTAGAGTGACACACAGGTTCAGTGTCAAGGAACTGCTGCAGAGATCGAACCTGTGAGCCTCCAGTCACAGGACGGTCTCTCTCACCACTAGACCCCCCCCCCCATGCCCATGTCATGTGGTTAGATATATGAGCCTGGAAAAGAAGAGCTCTGATTCACCAACGCTGGAAAAGCCTCCATTTTCCAACACGGTTGGTAAATCTCAAAAGTGGAGCTAGCACAGAATTCCATAAAGAACAATTTGTCGCTGTCACTGACAAACTGCAGTAGAAACACAGTGCGCTCTTCTACAGTAAAAAAAGAAAAAAGTTTTAGTCCCTGTCACAAAAAAAAAATATTTGCCAACAATGCTTTGTGCCAAATTGTTTATTTTAATGAAAGTACATACCGCAGATAAAAATGGATCACGGCTTGAAACTGTGTAATCCGTTATAACCAGTTGGCTTACATATTCATTTAAGGGGAGAGCGTGTTGAAAATTAGGCCGGTGCTTAGTGTGAGTGCTCAAAAATATCTCTCTGCTGTCGGGGAAAAACACACGCCTGCGATCGTGGTGTTTTTCCTTTTTCTTACTTGCACACTGCTTGCTCACTTGGGCCCTCGAAACCTGTCAGACTCCCAGCGTATGATTTCACAAAATACTGAAGAAATATACTGAGAAACTAAAGGATGCTCAGATCCTCCTCCACTGACAGATCTTATCAGTTGTGATGTTCCCTCAGCCATGCCTCGCCTACTTCTACTTCAGTTAGGGATTTCCTACATTTCCCAGAATGCCTAATGATATTGTGGCATAGTGTTAGCCTTAGTAACGGCTAGAGAGCGAGAGAAAAAGTGAGAGTATCCCCTTATTTAAACCCCAACATGTGTTGTTGCTGCAGGGTTAGGTGTGGGGTTTGGGTTACCATCTAAAAGTGGGAGTATTTGTTGTGTTCTTTTACATCTTTATTTTTTACTTGATTTGATTCATTTAATGTAATGCAATTTTCTTGTTCTTTTATATGAATTTTATCTTTTTATCTTTTATCTGTCTTTTATTGATGTAAAGCACTTTGAGCTGCATGTTGTGTATGAAAGGTGCTACAAATAAAGGTTATTATTAATATTATTATTATTACCTAACCCTAACCCTAACCCTACATTCTATGCAGTATATTTCCTGCTACTGTGGGTGGAGAAATGAAGTATCTCTGCCTCTTCTATGATGGATTTCTTCATCGATCTAAAACATCAACAGTAAACATCAGGTTTTGGTGTCAGTCCCTCACAATCAAAGAGCGAGGGTTTCTTTCTAGAGCCGCCATTTTGCACCAAAAGGCGTTTTCTGCTATCAAACTGCATTGTAGCTGCTGGGAGTATCTGGACGTGACGTCACCTCGTCTACGATTGGCCAGTTATCCACGAAGAAGAAAAATACACCAAACTAAATGGACCCAGGAATGCAAAGTACATCACCAATAGTTGTTAAAGTGGTGGATTGATGATGATGAGGATTTAGCTTCATTGTTGAGATACTGTTCGCAAACATGTGGTTCTTGTCCAACAACAGAAATCTATAGTATCAATATACAACTCTGATTCTGAGCCACACACCTACAGAAAAATTGGTATCACCATCTGTTGGAGGCTTTTATCCAGAAAGCCTTATTACAGCACCATAGATTTACATCAAAGGGGAATTGAACCCCCACCCTGGCAGTATTAGTGCCTTGCTCCACCCACTGAGCTACAGATGAGCCAATACCTGTCAATCCATTTGATGAGCAGGAAGGTTCGTTCATGATTAATGCTGCTGCTGTCAGGTTTTTTTTATTCCAGGGAGAAAGAAAAAGATGCTAATTTCTAATTGACACCCACCTAAAGTGCAATCATCCAATATGTTTTTATCTGAGGGCCAAGAGCCTGACGGAAACTTCCAACTCACCTGAGAAAACACTGAGGCTGCAGTTATGTGTTTAGCAGATATCAACCAATGAAGAGTGAGTTTGTAGCCAAACCTTATCTAAAGACAGCAGTCACATAGAATCATACAGTAGTACAACAGTAACACTTATGTGCACTTTTGTTTTCTTGAAATGTATTCTCTTAAAATATAGTTAAACTATTGGTACAGCTTCTATATGTACTTATTTATAAAAAATAATGATAATGATGATGATGATGGTGATGATGATGATGATAATAATAATAATAATAATAATGATAATAAGCTAACCTGAGTAAACTCTTAACTGTTATACTAAATAGTTACACATCTATGAATGTTTCTATGCAACTAAAAACATTCCTAAATAGCTTTATTCGTATGTACCATATTTCTACTTTGGAAGGCAATTTTCAATTCATTCAGTTTTAGTGAAACTGGTCTGATAGTGTAGAGCAGTATTAACAAAGATAACTTACAGTTTGTTGTAACCTCTGTTGCACCAGATGGGAGGGGTTTCCAATACACAACAATAGGAGTAAAAGAAAGTTTAGGCAGTAAAATATCTGAATGTCAATTTACAAACACTTTTACTGACCCTGTTCGCGTTGTCCCTCCATCTCATCGTCTAAGCAGGTTCAGTAAGACAAGATGAGATGAACTTTATTGTTCCTACAGGGAAACTCATCTCTTTTTCACACTACAGGATTTCTCATTTTGGACCAAAACTCTTAAAATGCATCTTAGTGTTTGTTTGTCGCAGCACCAAGAACATAAAACCAGTAAAAGATGAAGCTTGCAGCAAACGGCAGCAGGAGACGGAGACATCACACACATCATCACCATGGGCTGAGATGTTTCTGTCCCGCAGGACGGATGCTGATGTTTTACTGCTTTTATGTCCTTGGTGCTGCGGCACACAAACACTAAGAAGTATTTTGAGTTGAGATGTCGTGTAGCGTGAAAAAGAGACATCTACTCTGACAAAATAAATAGGCCTATACACAGAATTAAAACACATCCTGGTACTTTTTAAAGGATAGCAAGTAAAAGCCTTGAAGTTTGACTGATAACATGATAACACATTTATAGACTAGAGTTTACAAATTACATCCGAGATATTAAATGAAGAACATCAGGTAATGATTTTTTTCTAGTAGCTTCATTTGTAAATACCGTTTGATCCAGGTCTGATAGTCTATCAATAGTATTTAGTATTTATCTGGCTCCTTGCCCTGCATCATGTGTATGTGTGTGTCAGACTCACTGAGTGTCCTACATGGTACTGAAGAGGTGAATATCACCTAAATGCAACACACCATTTGTATGATATCTAAATAGAAAGTTATGCAGCCTTGATTCATACGATACGGACACACGACCAGCAGCAGAACCTGTCGCTAAAACAACTCAGGTTAAGGTAAGGGTTAAAGGAATAGTTCACCCAAAAATGAAAATTCTGTCATCATCTCCTCCCCCTCATGCCAGTTGAAACACAGGTGAAGTTTGTCCATATAACACACAGGGAGGCTGCAGCTCAACTCCATAGCAGCCTTCTCCAAAACAACTGAAGTCAGTGGGGACCAGTTCTTCAGAGTTCCAAAAAGACCTACAGTATATTTACACCATCATTTAGTGCAAATCTTAACTACAGCTGATTGATCTGCAACAAATAATGGTGTATAGGTCTTTCTATTCACAGTGTGATTGTTTGGCTGTTTTTGTTTTGGAGCTCTAAAGAACAGGTCCCCATTGACTTCAGTTGTTTTGGAGAAGGCTGCTACCAAGTTGTGCTGCAACCTCCCTGTGTGTTATATGGACTAACACATTTCACCTGTGTTTCATTTGGCATGAGGGTGAGTAGATGATGACAGAATTTTCATTTTTGGGTGAACTATTCCTTTAAGATTAGGCAGCTAAAACAGTTTGGTTAAAGTTAGGTTCAGGTTTTGCTCATGGTTGAATAAATGAAAACGGGACTTCACCCTAACCCTAACATCATACTTTGGGTAATAATAGAAATAAGTGTCATCTTTTGATATGATATAAAAAGGCTGGCATCAAGATCTCTTTAAGTAAGTAAGTAAGTAAGTAACTTTATTTATATATCACCTTTCGAGAGCAGAGACGTCACAAAGCTTCACAGAGGAAATAAAGCATAAACACACATACAGACATAAGACACAATAAAAACAGACAAAAAAAAAAACCTATATCAACCTACATCACAACTTCTGCTTAGATTTGTGAGCTGAAACACTGTGCTTACTAACCTTTACAGACTGAGGTCCTAGTAGCTTTTCCAGGTGTTCATTCATGTGGACACACTGCCACCCAGTGGTCAGGTGATGTATGGTCACTCTGGTCACTCTGGATGTTTGACTCTGGGATGCAGATTCCAGTCCCTGTAATGTTACCTAAACATGATGGACTGGTCTGTCTCTTCTTCTCTGGTGTTCATACCAGTTAAGAACATGTGAAGAAATAGCTGAATATGAACATCAGTCCTGTGCTGCTGGGCCTTCATGAGGAACTGTTCCATCTGTCTCTTTCTACCCATAATCCCTTGCGTTTTTGGTTTCCTTTAGTTGGATTGCATTCTCGCTTCTAACGAACCACACCGCAGTTCTCTTATTAGAGGACTGAGACTCATTTTCAGGTGTCTCATGCCGTTATTTGGTGCCACCAGAGTTCAAATGGCATCGTTCTCACCTGGACAAACAAACAACCTCCTCATCATGTTCTGATCGGTTTATCTGAACTCTGCAGTCTTTCCTCCTTTAGTTAAACTGATCAGAACATGATGGGGGGGGGGGGGTGCGTGCATCCTAAATGTTTAACTTAATTCTAATAAAAGGAGGAGCAAATACATAAAGAAATATATTTAAATTCTCAGAGAAACAGCTCAAGTACAGGAACCGGTTAGTGTCAGGCTGTGGCGAGTGGCTGGGGAAGAAGTAAGACCAAGGGATGAATTAGAGAAGTGCGGCGCTGTGGATTGGCTAATGACGTCCCTCTGGAGCCCGGTGATTAATGGACAATTCGCTTCCCCTCCAGATGGCAAACCAGAGACAGTGACGCCAACAACATATAGTAAAGCTCCAACACAACAGCGCACCTCCATGTCAGCCACATGCTCACCGCTTCACATCGCGGCTTTTTAGCTTTTTGTCCCCGGCTCTTATTTCTTCACACAGCTGCTGTCTGGGTGCTGTGGCTGACTGTTGCTCTGGACACTATCGGTTGCTTGTAATATTGACCATCTAGGAATTTGGAGCAAAGGCCCTCACACATCTCTACGAGCCAGTAATCCCTTAAAATAACCTTACATTTACATTAATTCACGCCTTAATTCATGAAAAATGAGTTAAAGGATAAGGCCGGTGTTTTTTAATGCTTTGCTTACCGTCAACAAATCCTATGAAAATAACAAAATCAACAATGCGTTTGCTCTACTCCTGTTACTTTCCGACTTCCCACGTTCCCTTTTTAGCCTTCAAACTGTAAGTCATTGGCTCCAACTGTAAGCTAAAAACCTTGAAATACAGCTCACAAAGACATAGTTTCTATTTTAAAAATCGCTAACTGTTACCACGAAAAGTCAGGCTGTTGTGGTTATTACCAAATCAAATTCAAATGGGAACAAATTCTTCATTACGCCGGGGACTATTTTCTGTGCTATGGAACTACTTTCCTGAGATCGCAAAGTGTTTACAGCCGGCTTATTAAGTTGTTTGAGGAAAAAGTCGGCCGGCCCGGTGCATCGCGATGATGAAATATTTTAATCGTTTTTTTTAATACAATGGAGTTCTCTATGGCTGCACTGGGCACCGGCTACATGGACGAGACTTGTTGGCAAAACAAATTCATTGCTGATTTCGTTATTTTCATTTGTTGACGGTAAGCAATGCATTAAAAAACACCAGCCTTATCCTTTAAGGGAGTTATTAATGGAGGAGACCCCATCAAAAACACCTTAAACACCCCCTTCATATTTGACTCCTTACTTTCTAATTTAATGTAAAATTCAGGGAGCCAAGAACTTGCCATTAATAATCATTAATAACCCTGTAAACCTGCACAAAAGGGATAAAAAAAAGAATTCCCTTAATTACTAGTGTCTCCACGAATCAACCCATGAATAAATCCCTTATAAAGCCATGACAATAACCTTACTTTTTTAAAGCTATGTTATTTTTAATGGATAATTAATGTTTATGTAATGAGAAATTAAGGACAGTTCAGGGATAAAATTAAGGGGTTTGGCTTCGTATTGCATTGCTATTTAGAAAACAAAAGTCAAAAAACGAAAATCACGTCAGTCAAACATCGGAATACAAATCTAATTAGTAAATCTAAGCTCTTCTTGTGTTCAATGTTTAAGATTTGAGGCTTAAACCTTAATTATTAACTACTAACTAATATCTTAAACCTTCCAGAGCACTATGACTCTGACCCTTGCGCTCCTTCATTTTGGTTGCTTGTTACGTTGGTGACAGGAATTTAAGCTTGAGAAAAGCCATGAAAAACATGGGATAAAAAAATGGGATAGCAGCACTCCAAAAATCCCCCAAAACAGCAAGACCTGGTCTCAGTTTACCATTTTATTTTGGAGAGCCGCTGTCCAATGTTTTTCATGTCTTTTCTCATGTTTTAATTATAGCAGAGCACAAAGCCAGACGGGCTACAAGAGGAAGCACACCTGCCGTACATTTCAAGGAATTTAAGCTTATTCTACTTTTTCACCCATTGTGAGTCGCTCTGGATAAGAGCGTCATCTACAGTAAATGCTGAAAACGTAAAATCTAGACAAAATGACCCTAGGAATGGAGAAACTTAACTGAAAGATATTGGTAACACTTTACAATAAGGGTACATTAATTAAGGGTTAGTTAATGCTTAATAAGCATTAACTAACCCTTAATTAACAGTTAACTAATTGTCTTAATAGTCATCTTTACAAACTATTAAATAATGTATAAATTAATACCTTAGTTAACATGAACACCATTAGTAAATTACATTAGTTAACTGTTAATTAAGGGTTAGTTAATGCTTATTAAGCATTAACTAACCCTTATTAAGCATTAACTAACCCTTGACTTAGTGACCTTTATTGTAAAGTGTTACCAAGATATTTCAATCACAATTGAGAGCAAGGAAACTGTACCAAGACAGGAGAGCTGCAGTGAAATATTCTAACATGAAAAAGGTGATAATTAAATAGCTGTGCTTGGTCATAATTTAGTTTAACTTCTTCAGCTATCAGAGTTGCTCACATGTACAGAACAAATCTCAAATGGAGAAAGTGTTAGTTGTCAGAGGTTTTCAGACTCCTAACCCTAACAGGGCAGCATTATAACCACAAGAGACACTTGTGACATTATGTAACAATTTGCACATATACTGTACAACGTGCTGCTTTGCACATATATGTTGTACATACATAGTTTATTTTTGCATTGGTATTTATTCTTTATTTTTTATTCTCTTAATTATGTACCTGGATTTGTGCTTTTTTGTCTATGTGTGTCTTAAGTGTCTTGCTGCAGTAACAATTTGAGTTTCCCTCTGGGATTCTTATCTATCTGTCTATCTATCTATCTATCTATCTATCTCTCAAATCTATCTAGCAATTTCACACGGTGGCAGGAGGGAGGTTAGCTGAATAAATATAACATAAAACGTAAATCATCAAAACATCCACAGCCATTACTGGAGTGATTTCGAGGGAAAAAAAATACTGTGATGCTCCCTCCACAAGCTGTCAGAGATGAAAAAACATACATGCACACGGTACGTTTGTGTGATGTGGATGAATAGAAATCAGAGTCTGAAAGCAGCCGGCGCCTCCCTCCCCTGTGCTTTGATTAAAGCTGGCATTTCACTTGCAGGAAGTGATGTTCCACCTCCAGGAACTGACAGAGGGCACGCATTGTTTTGTTGTGCAGAGCAGCATGGAGAACCAAAGGGACCGGGGAGGAGCTGATGCATGCTGTGACGCCTGACAACACAGGCTGATAGGTGAGACAAATTTGCTATTCTGGAGCACCTAACTCAGACTGGGAGCTCATCAACGTTGAGGACGATCCCATGAGCCGAAATGGAGGCAAACGACACCTCAAGGACAGATGTGTTTGCACTATCAAGGGAGCGATGTTGACAGGAAGGGGTCTTTGGGGCAAAATGAAAAGTTTAAGCCAAAATGGGTCCCTTGGGAAGCAACAGAAGGATGTCCTGAAACAAGCAAGGAGAGGTGGCGGATGGGAAACAGCCTTTGGGCCAAAGGAAAAGTTTGAGGCTTAATGGCTCCCTGGCTGCACAGCTTAAATAAACTCCTCAGGGAGTTCCTCCGTGAAAAAGTTGGCAGGTTGTTTTGTGTTTGCAGGTTCTCTTGGGAAGACAAATGCTGGCGGTTGGCAGATTGAGTGAGAAATTGTTCCAGACAATATAAAAGAAAGGGAAAGAAAAAAAAATATCCCCTTAAACAATTCTTACCCACCGAAACCCTGCAGCAGAGACATTATTGTCTCACAAGGCAGAGCTTAAAACATGCAGAGGAAACAAAGGCAAACACTGAGCAGCATCTTAGTGTGTATACAACAACCAAAGTTGAACATGGCATTAAACCCAATTAGCCTTCCTCCAGACAGCCAGAGCCCTGATATTACCGGCCGGCTTTCTCCTCGGGTGAGAACACTGGACAGCTCTCAAAGTGACCTGAACTTTACGAATATATTACACTGCAATTAGCAGCAACAGCTGGCAAAGCAAGGAAGGATTCCAGGCGTAATTGGCTGAAAATGTCAGTTTCTAATGCCATAGGGATATTCCCTTAAGCCAAACTGCCTGTTGCAATTACACTGGCTGGGTAATGGTTGGTGCCACATTATGGTAGATGTGGCATTAATATCTGACCCACATCAAAGTGAAACTCAACAAAGACCTGAATAAATTCTGTTGAATGAGAGGAGTAAGTGAAATAGACACAATTTGAAATCATAACTGACATTACGGTGGGCCCAATGTATTATTGTGGTATCATAAATAGCGCACAGTTAGAAACCTCTCGTAGTTTCAAAGAGCCCCTTTGAATTCATGTGTTATGATGTCAGTGAACTTAGCAACACTTTTAAAACGGCAACACCAGTTCTGTAGTTTTACTTCCAGGATAATTAAAGCCTCATGAGACCGGAGTAGTTCAAAAGGCTGGAAGCTTCGTCTATCTAGGTTCAAGATAACAGGGTCTCTCCTACATTCTGGGCATTTAGCTGACACTCTTTTCCAGAACAACTTGTATTGAGTGAGCAGGTAGGGCTTCAGCATCTTGTTCAAGGACACTTTGACAGTATACATGCTGTTTGAGCTGTAGTTGGACTGAATCTGTGATCTTTTGGGTTATTTTGTTTATGTGACAGCCTCTCTAGGCCAACCTGCCATGCTGAAAGTTTCCTAAACCATTAACAGGGAAAAGTGCTCGCTTTCTCACAGGAACTTCTGCTGTAGATACACTGAGGTTTTAGCACCAAATCACTGGATAGATTTTACTCAGTGTCTTGGAAACCTTGAGGTAACCTTGGGAGTTTTTCTTTTTGAATGGTCAAAGATGGCTGAGGGGTTCAAGGGACGTGGGCTGGGGAAGTGAAATGGACGCATTGTGAGCAACTACACCAGTACCAATCTCTGAACCCATCGTCGAAGAGGAAGTCTTGGCCCGGATGTCCTCTGGCTACACCGGACGTCGTCAGACCAATAGACGATGGGTTCCGAGATTGCACCAGTACAGCTGCTCAGTGGCCACCAGTAGAAGACTGTGGTTGTACTGGGCAGCTCCCAGTCTGACTGTGTGTGACTGTATGAATATGATGCAGGGCGAAGCTGAGTGAACGTGGTAAAGGAGAACTCTGCGTATGAGGCTGGCTGCTCACCTTTCTAAGCAGCAACTGTTGGCTATCGATTCTCTGAGGTTGGTAACCCACTGAGGATTGGCAGTTTCTCAGCATCTCCAATCCAATCCAAACCTTTATTTAATCTCAGTGAACACTGAGGGGGAACCTCATTTACAATGCTGCCGAGAGCACATCAAATAAAAAGGGTTGTTACAATTCAAATGGTTATCTAAAACTAAAAAATAAGTAAACAGAGTCAAAAAACCCATATATATATACACCGCATGTATATAAACACATATACACATAAACTCAGATAAAAAGAGAAATACGAGAATAAGTAGAAATGTAAGAGAAAAGAAATTTCCAGTCACTAAAATCAATTAAAACTGCTCCCTGGAAACCTTCTCTGGGTGAAGAGAGGAAGCTGTGGCTGGACAGTCTGTGGTTTTCTACTGACACCAAGTGGCTGAACCAGCAACAGCAGAAAATACAAAGTGGAGGGGAAGAAAGGAACCATCAGTACTTTTAAATTTGTTTACTTAAATTAAAAAAAAATGTTTTACAACACATTTTACAATAGACAGTCATTCTCTTTAAAAACTTTACAGCAATTTGTACAATTACACAATTGTATAAAATCCGTGAGTAAGACACAGCAGGTCACAGAGAAATGTTCACAGCTATAATGTGAACGAGACAACACAGATCCGAAAACCACAAACGTACTGATTACCAAGTCTAATGGAAAAATACAACGACATGAACCTTCTGAGTGGAAAAGAAAGTCTGTTAGGACAGTGACAGGCAGTGCAGCGGCAGTCAGGAAACACAAATCCAATACAAAACCTTAGAAGAGGCAACATGTTTTCCAACAACTGGCATCAATTTGGCAGAAATGAGAGAGCAAAGCTAAGCTAGAGTCCCAGCCTGACAGTCTTACAGACAAATATACTGGCTGGGAAGTTTAATAGGAGTGAGCCTGGTTCAGATGACGTGACATCATTCAGTCCTGGATCAGCGAACCCTGAGGCAGCCATGTTGGACTGATGTGTGAGCATCTAGATCCTGAACACAACGTCCAGCTGTCACTCTCCACAAATAACTACATCATGAAATAAGGAACGCTCAAAACAAAAAACACAAATCGGTAACACTTGACAATAAGGTTACATTAATTAAGGGTTAGTTAATGCTTAATAAGCATTAACTAACCCTTAATTAACAGTTAACTAATTGTCTTAACAGTCATCTTTATAAACTATTAAATAATGTATAAATTAATACCTTAGTTAACATGAACACCATTAGTAAATGATTACCAGACACATTAGTTAACTGTTAATTAAGGGTTAGTTAATGCTTATTAAGCATTAACTAACCCTTAATTAATGTACCCTTATTGTAAAGTGTTACCCAAAAATCTGCAGTGAAATTGCATCAACCAAATTATATTTTTTTCCTCAATGTCTTTAAAGAAAAAGCCTTTAAGAATGAATAATAATGTTTGTTTATCATTAGTTTCTTCATTGTTGTTTGCGAAATGGAGCAGATTTTTGGTCTTTTTGTTCAGTTCACTGTTTAATTCACCTTGGGAGAACTGGGAGGTTGTAACAAAATTTGTTTAGTCCCACAGTGCAACGCAGTCCCAGTGTTTCCGGTGCGGTTGTCTTGTTCCAAACTGGGAACACTGGCTGCATGTTGGACTGGATGAACTGGGAGGACTGAATGATGTCGGTCCAGGAGGCTGAGCTGCTCTGAATACAAGGCCCGTTTCATGGCTTCCAATCCCCACATCCACAGAAATCCACTTTTTTTTGTTAAAAATTATAACATGAGATAAATATCAAATGAACATGCACAAAGACAAACCCAGGATCATGTTTAACTGGTAGGATAACACAAAAAAAAAAGGATTTTGTACATTTCTGCCAATCAAAGAAGATTCTGGGCAAATATGAAACTTGCATCTAAGGCCGAGGATGTGCTGAAACTGATGTCTGAAATCATGAGACATAACAGAATTTAGCAGGTTGTCAAAATCAGGAAAAATTCAGTCCTCAGGAGGAGACGGGCCACTTTTCATGCCCTAAACTGGCTTCAAACAGTAAACTTTAACCAGAGAAACTGTAATCACTACAGTTTTTAATAGGGAACAAAATGACAAACTGGACAAAAGGAAAAAGCTAAAGATTTGGCAATATAAGACTATCACACAGTTAGTACATTCTGCACCTCTGCCTCTGCATCAAATCAGCTTCAAATGGCAAATGAGAGTAATAGGCCAGCGTTAGTTGGCAGATTAAAAGTTAAAAGTACAGCTAGCTAACTAGCTAATTTACTTGTTTATCTCAGTCTGCATCCTAAAAAGTAGTTTCTCCATTTAGTGTCAAACTAAAAGAGAAGCTAAACCAAGATTAGACAAAACATCTCAGTGTTTCAGGTCGGTGTGTTGCTTCTGTTTGTGCCCCCACTTAAAATAAAATAAATGCGTACTTGGAGGGACGCAAAACCATTATATGACATTCATATAGAGTACAAACACAGCTAATACCACCACATAGAATGTAATTATAATCTGAGGAATCTGAGTAGTACCATAGCCTATAATGTCGAGTGTCGTAAAAAACAATGACATACTGTAATGTCCGCTGACTATAAGGCTTTGTGAGTCCTATGTAGCTGTTATGTCTTCTATGTAATTTATTATAACTCCTTTAAGACACAGTTAATGTAAATCAATGCAAGGTTTACACGTGTTCATGTACAAATAACACTGTAAAAAAAAATCTCCATTCAACCTAGTAATTTAATCCTGTATTAAGTGTTAAAGTCCTTTTCATCCCTCAAGACAAGTGAAAATATCTGCCAAGAATAGATAAGACAATTTCAGTTAATACAATTCAGGTTGTTTCATGATTTTTTTAAAAACAGGTTGCAAAATGTTGAATAATTTGAATAATTCCATGTTAAAAGATATTGTTGCTCGTTTCAAGAAAACTGTTGAAAAAGCACAATTGTGAAAAAGTGAAATTATCCAACACCACCGGAAGATATTTTGAACGCTTGTTTTAAAAGAATTAAGACTTTAAGACTTTAACAAGTTAAAATCACTTGTTACGATTTTCATTTCAGTGAAGAAATCACATGCAGATGACAGCTATAATCTTGGTGCAGTCTCCACATCTCCAATTCATGTTTGGCTCTGATCATTCATCGAGCCATTTGGCAAGAAATTCAGCTTCACTCAGCATGGTTATGGTACAGTACTGTCACTGCTAACTGCGTACTTATTAGTAAAATAGATTGGACTGGAGAGAAGGGTTCGTTCTAAAACACTATACAGCCATTTTGAAAAACAGCCAGATGTTCATTGGTCAATATTTAAAAACACAGATGATTACATCCTGTAAAAAGTTATTTTGTAAGTAATCATAGTTAATAATTTCAATAATATGCAACAATGAGTCATTTTGTCAGTAGTAGGTGTCACATTTTACAAACAGTGGAAAGTCGTTTTTTTCCGACAGCACGATTAGGTGGAATTTTATTAAAAATATCAGTATGAGTCATGTCCGTATCAATTTTGAGCTCAAACGCCTGATCAATCTATCAATCAATCAATGTATTTATGTTGCCACAAACTGACACAAAGTGCTACGCAAAGATTAGGTGGGAGAAAATTGTGCATTTTCACAAACAGGTATGTGAATTATTGAATTTGGCAGTAATCCCTCCTGTTACATTAGAATCTAATCTGCTTTTAAACCAATCTTTATACCCCCACAAAGCTTAAAAAACATGATAATTAATGGTGACAGAATGGCTGGAGGGTTTTCATGAATGCAAGTACAACGGCTCGGTGCCTGGTACATTTAAAGTTTAGGCCTTTAGCTGACTCTCTCCAGAGTGAGCAGGGATCATACCTGTGACCTTTCTGTTACGGGACAGTCTCACCCTTCCATCTGAGAGGAAACGAATCATATTCCTGGTAAATATAGTGACTCGAATACGCCGAAAAACAAAAAGCATCAGGCACACGACTGCATGACGGACACAGTGAGCAACAGGAGGCCAAGAGAGGAACGGAGAGCCAGCCTCCATCCTGAAAATACACCACAGTGTTGAAGATAACACCACTACCATCCTCTCCCAACACACACACACACACACACACACACACACACACACACACACACACACACACAAAACAACTGCTTTCCCCAGAGCAGATAAACATCAAACATGTTAACATCAAAAGTGTTGCTTCTACGTTCTTCTCTGTTGGAAAGCACTAAGGCCAGCGTCTGACCCTCCCTCACCGCCAGAGGAGAGAAGAATAAAAAAGCCTCCATGTTGCTCGTTGGGTGGGCTAGCTCTCTGTGTGAGGGGGAAGTCGATGGCGAAGACGGCCGCCGCTTCGGTGCACTGGAAGAGGTTATCGTTGAATAAAGCGACCGAACCGGTGCACTTGGGAAAGTCACAGATAAAAGGCAGTCATATAACGGTGCACTTCAAGTCTGTCGTGAAGGCAGCCACCTTGGCGGTACTAGGTCTCCGGCTTGGCGGCTGTAGCCACGGTGACAATCTTCATGTACTGTGTGAAGATGGCGTCAAAGGCCTCGTCTCTGTGGATCATGGCACCAAACACCAAAGGCTGAGAGGAGAGAGGAGGAGAACGAGAGGGGGAGAGAGACAACAGGAAAGAGAGAGAGAGAATAGAGAAAAGATAGGGACGTGAAAAAGAGGAAGCAGAGAAAAAGTGAGTAGGTATGTAGGAGACGACAGAAAGCAAACCAGAAAGAGGGAGGGAAGGAGAGGAACGGGGAGGAGGGTGTAGGATCTCTTTAGACCTGCCAATCAGTAGCTCCTGCTGATGCTGTGCAACTATTAACTATGACACTGTGTGGAGCGCAGTGCTGTTGTGCTGAAAGGCTGTCAGCCCTGTCTGAAGCATGGAGTACTGCGCTCTTCCAATTGAAAAAAGAAAAAGAAGAAGCCAGCACTGTAAAGAGAAGTTCCTGGTGGAGCAGCAACACTGATCTGTCAGAAAACAGACAGACTTTTTGATGGATAGATTTCTGTCTGTTGGGTTGTTTTGGACGAGAACATGGTGGGTGAGGCAGACAGTAAGTACAGTAAGGAGAAAACATGGCTGCCAAGAAGGCTTTGCTCATAGTGGTACTACTTCATACAACCAAGCACAGATCCTGTACAGACCCATGGCACATGTGGTCAGTTCATTTCAATTCTATGCATTGAAGCACTGCGACACAGTTATTTGTTAAATTACCAAATTCCACTAACATTACTTAATACCACAAGGTAATAATGGTACCTACCGTTAAAGTTTGTAGGGCAGCAGAAGACGAGTTATCGTTTACAAATTCTGTTACTAACACAGGCGAGTTTGGAGCAAATTGGGGAATGTTAAGTTTCTCTTCACACCGGGAGACTCTGTGGATTGAGTTCAATGCTGCTGGTCTGTTGCCTGTACATCTCCAAATTACAAACATGACGTGGTACGCACATCAGGCGCAACAGAGATCGATTTATATCAATTTCCATACATTGACCAACTTTAGATTTTGTGCCTCTGTATGAGATAGGGCAGTAATAGGCCTATAGCAGTAGATTTTTTTTCCTAAATTATAAAGTCAAAAGCTCTTGGAGTAATTTTATGGTAATTTTGCCCTCTTTGGAACTCTACAGAATAAAGCCCCGGCAGAAGGCTGGCACGGCGCTGAGTTAGCTAACTCACTGTGTGTTATGTGGACATACAAACGTCACCAGTGTTAACACTGACATGAGGGTGAGTAGATAATAAGCAAATGTAAATTTTTGGGTGAACTATTCCTCGATAATCCTCAATTCTAAATTATATCATTTTATTATTTTGGTTGTTTTGGGTTGGCGTCATTCATCGGTTCTCCTTATCGGCCTTTAGAAAGAAATATTGAGATTCTCCGATCTCATATTTAGAGTGAATATTGTCCGATTTAGATCGCAGGCCGATGATTGGTTGATGATTGGTTTCTGTCTGTCAAAACGGATGTAAATCTGACCGAGTCGTGTCATCAGACCTGTCCAGACAACGGGCTCCTCTCATTGAAAATAAATTGAAAATTACGTATATGGACAGACACAATGATCAGTGTGGCCGCCCCGTACAAAGTTAAATCTTTCTGGTTGAGCTCATACCTTCTGGGTGGATGGGGTGGCTATGGAGATGCCCATTCCAGATCCAGGCAACACCGATAAGACTTTGTACTGTGGCATTATGGGATGAAAAGAGAAGACATTGTTATGATGTGTAGTCAAGTAATTGGACAAAAAGAGAAGGGAATGAAAATTATGCTCTGTACCTTCTGGATATCGGTGATGTCGTCCAGTTTGATGACTTTGTTCTTCTTGGAGGAGCTAGATCTGGAGCTGGAGCTTTCAAAGCACAGGTAACTGAGGATGTAGAGGAAATGCAAAACACTTTGTTAGTACAGAGAATTTCCGTATAGCTCAATGAGTATGGCACCAACACTGCCATGGTGAGGGGTTCAATCCCCAATGAATCTCAGTGGGAACAGCATGGCAACGACCGTTCACAATTTGTGGTTCAACGTTGACCTCCATCGTTCAGCGATGCCATTACAACAACAAATCAAGGCTTGGCCCCTTCTCCACTGTCACAAAGGCTAACATTGAGCACAATAACAAAATAATGAATTAGAAATGAAAAAGCCTAGAAAAAGACATTTTTCTAGAGGAAAGACACAGCCAGCATCATGTGTCTGGAATGTTTTTTATGTAGAACTTAACAGGTGATCATCATAATTGAATCACTCCCAGCCCCACACCTCACACACCCTCTTTTAGCTTGAAAATGGAGCTAGAAGAGGTGTGAGCATCATGAGAGGGAAGTGAAACTGAAGGCTCGACAACCAGTAAGCACTGGTTCATCGCATTACGCCTGTCTTGACCACCACTGTCGACATGTAAGTATTAATTGTTTCACAAATTATTGCCTTCTTAATCTCCATTTACACTGCACAACATTTTTGTAAAATGAAAGTGAGAGGACAAGATGTTTTATACATCTTAAGGAGAAGGCTACTTACTTTTCAGTGACGTAGAGCACTCCGTTACGGATGTAGTCGGTTGGCATCTTCCTGTCTCGGTTGATCAAGCAACAGCGCCAGCCGTTCTCACAAACTGCATTAGAGCGATGCCAACAGATTAATAGACAACAAGACAAAAAAAAACCTGGTCAACATAAATTTTACACTGCCTATTGTTACACCTCATTATGGTAACTGTAATGTAGACTCGAAACTTGAAACTTGAGAAAACAGTGAAATTCAACCTTTTTTTTTCCAGACTTTTTTCTAAATGCTGCGTGCTCGGAAGTCCCATTCGGGTAAAATGAGTAAATCACAAGTGAAACAGGCAAAAAAGCAGCTGTTGCTTTTGAATCCCAACCCTGTACTTCCTCCCCTACCTGCTAGGGGTCGCTCATTCTCCGACAGGTTGAAGACTTCGTGAAAAGCCCCTTTCTTGGTGCTGTAGGCCCGTCCGCTGTCCTCTTCTCGACTGATGCCCATAGGCAAGCCCGTGGCGAAGCTACCGCGGGCCACGGCTGAAGGAACCTGCAGGAAATGGACACGAAACACAGGGGAGGCGGGGCATTAGGACTTTGGGACATTTGACCATGTTGGATTAGCCAATCAGCTGAAAGGGAGAGCTACTGCGGTGGTGAAGAAGCTGTGCGTCTTCAGTGTCACTCCTGGAGAAAAGCGAGTGGCTGGTGAGCGGTGCAGCGGGTTCAGCTGCTCGCTGGCTGCCAGTGGAGCTGGGCAGGTGTGCAAAGCGTGAAGTAACACTGCCAATCTTCTCAAGAACAACCCCCCATCTCTCAGTCTCTTATGGTTCAGACCTGGGTCAAAGACTATTTGCAAATCATTTATGTGCCGTTCTTTTAAAAGGAATAGTTCATCTAAAAATGGAAAATACGGTCATTATCTACTCACCCTCATGTCAGTCAAAACACGTTGTATGTCCACATAACACACAGCAAGTTAGCTAACACAGCTCCGTATCTGTATACTTGGTTTCTAAAATAGTCACCAAACACCTTTTATTTCAGGGTCCATCTTGTTATTTCTGACTAAAAAGTACTTGAATACACAATGAGCTCTGTAGGAGATAATGAGGTGAATATTGGACATTTGGACCCACAGTGCAATTGTTTGGCCTCAGAACACTCAAATTATGCTGTACGACCTGTTTGGATTTATTTTATGGTCATTTTTTGACCTTTTTGGAACTCCAAAGTATGAAAGCCCATTTCCGCCAGTGTGATGAAAAAAAAAAGATCCTTTAAGTCATTATAATGAGAAACTTTCTCAAAATAATGAGTTAGTATCTCAAAATAAATGAGTTAGTATCTCAAAATAATGACTTGGTATCTCAAAATAATGACTTAGTATCTCAAAATAATGAGAATACTAACTCATTATTTTGAGAAAGTTTCTCAATATTTTGAGAAAGTTTCTCATTATTTTGAGACACTAAGTCATTATTTTGAGAAAGTATCTCAAAATAATGAGTTAGTATCTCAAAATAATGAGAAACTAACTCATTATTTTGAGATTATCTCGTTATAATGACTTCCCAGACCGTTTTTTCATCACACTGGCAGAAATGGGCTTCCATACCAAAGAACCAGGACCGGGACACTTTAGCTCTTTTGGTTTCGACTGACATGAAGGTGAGTAGATAATGAGTAGTGAACTATTCCTTTAATTTAGTTGGAGCACCAAATGGGTGCGTTTTACCTACATATACACATAGAAATAGATGCAGCCTCTGTTCGTTTCCACAGCACAGCCTGAGGACAAGTCAATACTTCCACATTCTGTGCTCATTTTGGAACAAAACTACTGAGCCTGTTAGCACTAAATACATCATTTCAGCTGGAGCGTTTGTTGCCTAATGTGAATCTTAATGTCTAGCATTGTAAAGGCCAAGCTCACACCAAATTGGCCAATATAATATTGCATGTATTTTGAAACAGAATTGTAGCCACAGCTTATTATTACATATATTGAATTCAGTATCTGTTTAGTGAAGTTGGGGGGGCTTGACCGCTCCAATGTTATGCATGGCTCTGCTTTTAGGCCAAACTCACAACACTACATCACTAACTACACTACAAGCTACTGACTTTTAAATCACCTTCAGTAACTCCAACACACACAAGACACATTCAAACACACACACACACACACACACACCACAACAGCCGCGTGTCTCCATGAAAGTGGACCAAAACAATTGCCACACAAAACCAAGATGAGGCTGACTCTCATTGTGAATTATATTTTGAATATGCATGTCAAACTGAGTAAAATTTTGTTTGCAATGATGCAAAAATTTACAGGCAAATTTTGATCACTTTGATTCACAAAGACACTTGGTCATCACACCTTGCACATGCGCACTCACACACACACACACACACCCACCCACACACACACTGTCAAACCAAAGTGCACACCAGGAGGATCCTACCTTTTCATAGCCAGAGAGCTGAGAGAGAGAAACACAACAACTCAGATGACTGAAACCAGAGGAGAGACACCAGTCCAGCTGCTGGGACCAGTTTGTCTAACTGGAGTACAGAGTTCATTTCCGAAACGCTACGCTATCCATTTTCATCAACTCCGTGTTTACTTTCTATCTGTTGTTGGGTGCCGGACTGAAACGGAAGCAATACGTCAGAAACTTTCCGAAGCAAAAAATGTATGTCTATCTGGCCCGAGAGCTTCACCAGCAAGACGGCGTTGTTGAAAAAACCGAGATTGCGTGACTGGAGACCAATGAACTGGCCCAAGTGTCGGATGTTTGGCCACACTGTGTTCTTCTCCTTGTAAACTGGAACTTCCCAGGCGACAGTGAACGTTGCGGCGTGTGAACTCACCCGTCTGGACAGCGTGGCGTTCGCGCCGCGCTCCTTCAGCTGGGGGTCGGTGGGTAAGTTGGTCCAGACGATGTGCGGAGTGTCGTATTTGTCCCTCAGCTTGGGGCAGCTCTTGAAGATGAAGTCGATGATGAAGAACTTGATCCCCGCGTACAGACCTGAGGAGGAAGAGGAGGACTCAGAGAGGAAGGAACCAGCCCGTTTCTGACTGAACATAGATGATGAAAGTTGTGAAACAATAAATGGGCAGAATAAGAGAAAGGACAGCAGGAAAAATTAATAGTTAACTGTGTTTAGTGAAGCTGATGGGATGCAGAATGTACTACTAACCAGGGGCCGGATTCGCAAAACCCTCTTAAGAAAAAAAGTCTTCTCAAGTGCCATTTTTTTCTTAACTTTAGTCTTAAGAAAAAAAAATAGAAAAAATGTATATATTTTCTTAACTTTCTTCTTATGTTTCTTCCTAAGAAAAAACTTACGAATAAATGGTATTCTTGAAATGAAAGTTCTCAAATTTGTTCTTGATTTTTTTCTTAACTTTAAGACGGCCTGTCTTAAAACTCCTACAGTGAAAAGGTAAGCCTCTAATATCATATATTTAAACACATTTTAGACAAGTAGGTTATAGTTCAAAGTCTTCATAGGTTCCCCTACACCTAACATTAAGATGAACATTTATTGTAAAGCTTTATTTGGTGTAGGGCCAGGTAGGCCTCTGTCTCATGTCTGTTGACAATAAGCTGCAAATTTTACAGTTACCAACAGCAACCAATGTTTAAATCTTTGCTCTAGTTGCTCTAAATAGGTTTTTCCCCAATTGTTTTGTAGATGGAAGCACTTTGGGTTGCCTCCTAGCCTTGTCTCCTAGCCTCCTAGCCTTGTCTCCTAGCCTCAATGGCAGTAAGCCTAAAGTCTATTAACCAGAATTAATTCAGGCCCTATTTTGAGAAGTTCTTCAGTAGGAAAATTAAAGAAATTCATAAGAAATGAGACTGTTACTAAGAAAATATTGAGGAATTGCACTTAAGAGCCTTCTTAAGAACCTCCTAAGAATTTCCTAAAATTTCCTCTTATGTCATTTCTTAAGATCTATCTTAAGAACACATTGGTGAATCCGGCCCCTGTTCTGGATTCATTTAAGAAACCTGTCATTAAATGATGATAAAATAATGTGCTTTCCCCATACACACTAGCTGTTGGGACGGCTGAGCGGTCTGAGGCACCAGGGCTTCGTCGCAGGTTTGAACCCCACTAATAATTAGCAGTTTTGAAATTTGTTTAGTTTCCCTTTGATTTCAGACTTTACCGGACACCCTGTAGTGTGGAATCTAAAAATATTTCTCTTAAAATCTGCTATTGGGGTGAGATAATACTTTAATACTTTAACACCTGAGAGAGAGCATTATGGGTATGACGGTGATGCAATGGCGTCAGCAGCACTAAGCTACCTGTAGTCACAGTAAAAAACACTCCTCAATGGCTACTATGGGTTTTACACAAGGCTTACAAACACCTGTGAACTGACTGAGCAGCTCCCTTCAATGTAGTGTACATGCATAATAATAAACAAAGAGGAAAAAACAAGAAAGATTAAAAACTAGTGCTCTGGTGGAGAGCTGCTTTCAATGTAGTTTTACTTTTCAGAAATGAAAAGTAATGTCCATAAGCATTATGAAGCTCATGAGTATGTATGGTATAGAGTGGAGTGTATCTACCTATTATGAAGCCCAGTAGTTTGTATGGCAGCAGGCAGGAGGAGATGAAAGCCACCCACAGGCCGATGTAGAGCTTCTGGGTAATCTCTGGCTGCACCCACGTGAACAGGCTGGAGCACACACACACACACACACAAAAACACATACACACACACACACACACATCCACACACAACAGTATAAACACAAGAAAAGAGGCTAAACAGCAGGTCGGGACAAACGGAGTGTGAGTGGACTGGTGGTTTTTCCATCAGGCCTCCTGACTTTGGAAGGACCGGACTGAGGAGCTGAGACTGGATTCATCTGTTCCATCTTTTAAAGCACAGGTTCTCAACGTGGGGTCCGGGGACCACCAGGGGTCCTTGAGGGAGTTCCAGGGGGTCCCCAGAGAATTGATAAATTGTTAAACTTCACCATTGTTTCATTTACAAGAAGTTAACACAATTAGAGAATGTAGAAGAATGACTGTTTTGATCATAGTTTCTCTGTTATCTCTCTACCTACAATACAGATAGTCATGGAATTCTGTTCAGAATCATATCTGACAATACAAATATTCTCAGATTTGGGTCAGAGAGAAAAAATCTCATCAAATAGGGGTCCGTGGCTCTAATGTGGAATAAATTAGGGTCCTTGATATGAAAAAGGTTGAGAATCACAGTTTTAAAGCACTTCTTAAAATTCACTTTTATGTACTTACCTTTATGTAATCACCTTTAGTTAATTGTTTTTGACCTTCCATTTTTTTATTAACTTAAAAGCTTTCAATGCTTTTGCTGTAAATTTTATGTTTGTGGTTTTTTTTACTCCTTTGAAGAGCTCTTTGTAACTGTATTGTTTAAAGAGCTATTCAAAGATTATTATTATTGTTATTATTATTATTATTATTATTATTATTGTCATCAACACTATTATTAATTAGTATTAATGCAGGCATCCAACTACATATGGAGCAGATCCAGATGTTAATTTTAAAACAAACTTACATTGACTTCAATGGATCTCCAATCATGACAAAGTAGTGTGAACACATGCAGGCGCATGCATGTGCACACACACACACACACACACACACACACACACAGAAGAGGCTAAGTGTGTACACATTAATGCATGCACGGGCAAGTGCGCACACATATTTAATATCTAATCAACTATTGTACTGCACATTCAAAAAGGAAATCAGGACTCACTTCTTTATTTTCTCCAGGATGTCGGCCATCTTTCCAAACAGATTCTGTGAGAAGGAAACAACAGAAACTCAGCTGTGAAGACAGAGAAGAGCCAGCAGAACCATCATCACACACTCCTTCACATCTCACCTGGGCTTTCTGTGCGACATCCAGAACCAGCTGGAACTTCTCTGAAACAGTCAGGTCTTCTTTTGGAGGTTCCTGGTACAGGGAGGAAGTGCTATGACATCACAGCTGCCTGATGTCAGCTGGACAGCATCCTAAATCCAATACTGACTCACACTTAAGGCCCATTTACACCTGGCTTTATGATCAATATATAATGATCAATCCAATCATGCCCTTTGCATTTACACCTGGTATTAATTTGTGTTCTGGTTGTCTGCGTTCTGGCGCACTGTGATCAGATCTTAATTCTCGTGCCACAGTGCAGAGCAGGCAGCAGGTGGAGACGAGGCATCATCAACAAAAGCCAACATGGCGGGTGTGGGGTCATCAGAGTGATACTGTACAGCCTGGATTTACTTTCATTTGAGGAGGAAAGGCTCGTCTTTTACCACTCTTTAGTAGGAGGAAGCAGAAATGACTGTGAAGCTGCTAGCTGCTGACTTAGTAACTTGTTTGGACGACTACCGTATTACCTCTAATATTGGTCTGGGCCTTTATTTACCTCAACTGCAGAGGGTACCAGGCCTTTATTGGAAGCAGGCTTATATTAGAGACAGGCCTTTATTTCTAATTCCCTCTGTTTGATAAGTATATTTGCTCATATTTTAGTACGAAGCCTCCTTGTTTTCTGATCTGCTTCTGTTGGGGTTTGTTAGGTAGCCGTTTTTTTGTTACTGCAATGCATTACGATAATTACGGTAATCGACAACGGCACGCTCCAGAGACTTCCGCCGGCCGAGCCGTCTTGTGGCATACTGCCATCTTGTGGCGCTTGTACATTACTACAAACTACAGTTACATTATATAACAGGCACCAGGAGTTTACCGGTATCCACCGTTGTTTTTTCCTTTCCCCGGCCTGTATTTGGGGCCGGCCTTTATTTGCTCGTGTCGACCACGGCCCCCGGACATTATCGGAGATCCGGCTTTTAATTGACTACCGGCCACTATTAGAGGAAATACGGTAAGTATGTTTTCACCTTGCCTTTCAGCGCTTCCGTATGCAAGATATATTGCCAGGTAAAGAATAAATAGCCAGGGTAAAAAAGATAGCAGAAATTTGGCTCTCCAGGTTTCAGTAGAGCTAAAACAGGAATGTGTAGTCTTACCACCGGCTCTGAGACCTCCGGCACGATGCTCCACTGGATCCGCCACCCTCTGAGAAACAGCAGGAAGACAACGCCATGAAATCAACACCGGGAAAGCACAGCAACAGTGCATCATGGGAACATCCATGTATGTATTTTGTGCTGTCAATCATTATGTAAGAGCAGGTATCACTTTTTCAAATAGTCAATCTCTCATTTTGGGATGAAAAGTCTCCATATTGATGAAAATTGTACCAAAGCTTGTTTTTCAAAACCTGTTCATGTTCATATTCCACTGCAAACATTTGTACAGGAGACAAAATGTAGCATAACTGCACACAGTAATTGAATATTGAATGTATAAACTGGAGGTAGACTGATATGTTTAGTCTGCTGTGTGTCAGTATGGACTGTACTACTCTGTCAGTTGCCTGTCAGTCTGTCTGTCTACCACTGCCAACGATTAACATTCATTGACATGTATTGAACTTGGTGTGTATGATAATAAAGTGAATTCTGATGATTGGCTGATGCCGGCTGACCTCGCTATGAGGTAATTCAAGGAGAGCCTGAGGATGGCGAGGAACAGGAACATGGGGACGGCCCATCCATGCCAGGCCGCGTTCATATAGATCTGTGAAAAACAGAGAGGGTCAGCCACACACACACACACACACACACACACACACACACACACACACACACACACACACACACCAACAGTGTGACCTGTTTCTGAACTGAACTACATCTGTACATGTGATGAAGGGATGTCACTAGTAATGCTGTGATGAATACTGAATACCAACACTGGGTAGACTTGTCAATGCAACTCAGTCTAGGTCAATTCAATGCATTTTGCTTGTTCTTTTATATTAATTTTATCTTTTTATCTGTCTTTTATCTGCCTTCTATTGATGTAAAGCACTTTGAGCTGCATGTTGTGTATGAAAGGTGCTATACAAATAAAGGTTATCATTATTATTATTGTTAATCCTATTCTGAATGTCCCATAGGAGAAACACAGCGAACCAAAGACACACAGCTGATAAGACCAGAGAGGGAGTCAGCAGGTCAATACAGTGGAGTAATAAAAAAAAATAATAATAATAATTAATCAGTGCAAAATACAAAGTTCAAAAAGGCTACATAAGAATATTTGATCTTTTCTCATATTGCTGCTATCAGCAATATGAGGGAGTTACCTCATAGCGAGGTAATTCCAAGCAAAGTTTTATACATATATTATTTATTATTATATTTTTTAATTTTATAAGTTACTATAACTTATCAAATAAATGTTGCTATTTTTGTACTTTGTACTGTTTTATTGTAAACTAAACAGTTGCTCTGAGATTAAAAGTTTGAGGATCAGTTATCTAAAACTCTCTGAGCTCTAAGCATCATTCTGCTGACGGAAAATTAAAGCACCCTCTCTGATTTCAGATGCCACCTTTGTGTGTGTGTGTGTGTGTGTGTGTGTGTGTGTGTGTGCGTGTGTGTGTGTGTGTGCGTGTGTGTGTGTGTGTGTCTACTCACGATGAAGGCGATGGCAGACGTGTAAACAGAGTGCCAGCTGGATAAGGCAGAAAGGTTCCTCATGAAGTTGGTGACAGGTTTGGCGCCTCGTTCTGGACGGGGGACAGAGCTCATTCAGAATAAACCAACCACTTGTTTCTGTTTTATTTTATTCCATTTATCATGATGCAAATAAAATCCATCTGGACCAAACAACTCATTTGACAAAGTGCTGCTTTGTCAGGTTCCTTCAGGAAAAACAAGTGTGATAAATGAACTACAAATAATAAAGTTATGTTATATAGCACTTATCGAAAAGTGCTTTACAGGAAGAGATAAAAGCAAGGAGTGGTCAAATACATAAAAAGGAGATAAAAATTGGCAAATCCATTCAAAAGGAAAAATGTTTGAAAATAAAAAAAAAGGTACCTGTGACCCACAGTGGGTCTTGTGATCAAGTACAAGCTTTTCATTATTTTATACACTTTACTACTTTTCTACTTGTCACAGTAGAGTATATGATAAAACATTTTAACAGAGCATATAGATGGACAGTAGTGTTTCATGTCTCTGCACCAATGTCAATTACTGAATTAGCAGGCCAACTGACCTGGCCTTTTTATGTTCTTGTTGTTATGGTAAATTCAAAGTTTGAGGTGTGGGTTAAAATAAATGTGGATCAAGTGTCAATACTCACTGAGCCGTCGCATGTTTTCTGTCAACCTGTGGATGAGAGAGGAGATATTTAAATAACCGACAGAAATTCAGCACTCATCACCTTAAAGAATAAATCTGGTTATTTTTAGAGCTATTTTTAGAAGTGCCTAAAGCTCTATAGTGAAGTAAGTGATGGGATTTTGATTTCAGTGTCTTAACCCAACTCAATTAACCAAGTTCACACAATAAGTAAGGGATAATGCCCGACGAGGTGTCCATTAGCAGGAATTAATGGAAGACAGGGAGGCACCATAGAGCAAATCAGAGTTTCTGGCCCCGTCCACACTTAGAGCAGACAGACCCTTCAACCAAGTCACTTACAGTGCGAACTCGGGAAGACTCGACAGCAGACTGAATCACTTGTAAAAAGGGACTTGTCTTTGCACCGCGGCGCTGCCTCACCTCTTCGCACTTAGCGGCTCCTCTGTCTCTACTGTGTTCTCCTCCGGCTGGAAGCGGAAGTCCTCGATGTACGCCCCGAAGCGCTCGTAAAGCCACTTCTGCAACCTGCTGCACAGAGTCTCCTTCTGCTTCTCTGTGTGGACAAAGAGACAGGACGCCATGGAGTTAATTAACATACAGGTGTGATGATGTTTTCACATCAATTTACAAAGCTTGTAAATACAAGCTGCGGATTGGGTAAAAAAGTTCATGTGAGCCTCCTAGTGGTACTTACAAGTAAGACATGCTTAACTTTTTTTTAGGCTTAAACTTTCACATTATTAGCTCCATTTTGTATGCAGCAGCAGGACGGCCTAGTGGGTGGTGAGGCCGATCCCCCTGTCAAAGTATCTTTGAGCAGTTCACCTAGATTTTATGTGTTGTTGCTCAATTACAATCTGATCACCCAGGACACTGTTGATGCCAGGAGGAAAAGGCATTACCTTTACACACACTGACATGTGGGAGCTGACCAGTGCACCCACAGTCTGGTACTGGTGGCCACTGGGACCTGACCAGTACAACCACAGTCTTCTACTATTCTACAACTACTGGACAGTAAGTGCCTTGCTCGAGGGCACTTTGACTTCAATAAGTGTTATTCCTTACAGTACAATAAGTGTATACTTTATTAGTATGCATGGCAGCAGTGAGAACTGATCCCTAACACTGGCAGTGTTGGCAGTGCATGAGGTAAAGGGTGAGACAGCAGTCACCCCTCATGTCCTGTTGTCGACTGAAACCTCAGGTCGCTCTCCTGTCACTCAATGATTTCCTCTCTCTACTCAAACTTCTATCTCTCTCCTGAACTTCATTTCCTCTGCTGGCTCTTCACTCTTGGGCCTGGTACATAGCTACCACAAGGCAGACGTGCCCTCTGCTGACATAGTACAGGCACATCTACCGGCTTCTTTGAGCCTGTCTGAGGATATAAACCTCTCATCCACAAGGGGGCAGCAAAGCCACCGGTCTGTAGCCAGTGATCCTACGTATTTAAAACTGGCTACTGTGGAGGAATGTCTACTTTTATACATTCTCAGTCACTGCTAAAAGAAGTACAGATCCTGTACAGACCCACAGTGCGTGTGTTCAATTCAATTCAATGCACTGAAGCGTTACGTCACGGTTATCAGTTAAATAATTCCACTAATGTCACTTAGGTACTACAGGCAATAACGTCACCTGACGTTAAAGTTTATAGGGCAACGGAAGACGTGGAGCTGGGAGCTACAGCTGATGCTACCACACTGATGATGCTGACACGACCTGTGTGTGTGCAGTCGACCTCATCAGCAGCCTACCCTGCCAGGACCTGGTTACCATCTACACTGCTGTGGTCAGGCCGTGTCTGGAGTATGGCAGTGTCCTTCTGGTGTGGTGCAACAAAAGCCAGGCTGCACTACTGGAGAGGGTGCAAAAAAAAAAAGGGACCCTCAGGATCATCTCCAGAGGCTGCACCCCACCACCGCAACTCCCATCTCTTCTCTTCAGCTGGTCAAAGAGATGACACACGCACAACATCCACTCCATGACCTGCTCCCACAGACAAGAGCAGACAATACAAACAGACTGCTATGGAACAGCAACAGTTTTACACACGTCCAGTACAGAACAAACAGGCTGAAAGCAGCAACCCTGCCTACAGCAGTCAGACTGTACAATACAGAACTGAACGGAACAAAAGATGGATAGCTGAAGTCTTTGGGGTGTTTGTTTTGTGTTTTGTGTTGTATACTGTTGTTTTTTTATGGCATTTTAAAAGTGTATGGTTGTATTTTGTAAATGCGTATGTATGAGTATGAATGTATGGTTGCATGTGTGTGTATAGATATGTATAGTTTTACATTTTTATGATGTACAATCATGTATAGATATATTTCTATTTTTATTAATGTAAATTCTGCTTCTATTCGGTTGTTAACTGTGAGCATGAATACTAATAAACAGAAGTAAAAAGTGCAGAAGTAAAAGTGTGTAAGTGGGGTTTCCAGCTCACCTGTACCGTTGACAGGAGGAGGCGGAGCTTTGGGCGGCTGAGGAGGCGAGTCTTCAGGTCTGTAAGAGCAACAGAGACAGAGATGAAAACCATCAGTCCCGCTCTCTGTACATGAACTACAGCAGGAGAATTCATCTGTGCCTCACCAAAGATGGAGACTAGCTTTTCCTGTTGATCACTAACCCCTGTCCACTACTATAACATTCAAAACATTTTTACATCAGAGTTTTTGTCTCTGAGAAATCAACACCAGCCTCCTGTTAGCGTTTGTTAGCAATGCTAGTGCAAGTCAATAGCCCAAGTTTATACCCCATAACTAATAATAATAGGAGGTGGTTGCCGATTTCACAGAAACGCAAGCTCTAATGTAAAAACGTTTGGCCCGCTGCATGTAAGCCTTCACCGATATTTTTTCCATTATTGGTTCAGTTCGTATTATACACCAAAGTTTGCCGGCTGGGTGGTGTTTGGGCACAAATCAGGGGTAATCACAGTGCTTATTAAAAATGGAGAACTTAGAAGAACAAAACCCACCGCCAAGATCTGTTGCAGGACTGCCTGCCCCACACAAACCTCTACTTTGTTCTCCTGCACTAAAATGAAGTGAAACCAAGTGTGGAGAGAGATCTGTCTGATGCTTCTAACATCTAAACACTAGCAGATCCACCAGAATCACATTCAAACAAACCTGAACCACATTCAAACTAATGGAGTTCAGAGCTGGAGGAGGATCAGCTGTCTGAGTTCACACTAACAGATTCAGTGTTTCTCTTCTGTCAGGGACTGATGGCATAAACACACACACACACACACACACACACTGCAGATGGTCAGTTTTGAGGTTTCAGCAGGAGTCTCCAGAGTGGATGGAAAACTCCCAGCAGCCTCCTCTCCTACCTGGTTCTCAGGACTTCTCCCAGCCTCTGCTCCAGGTCGAGCCGTTTGGAGCGCTCCCGGTCCAGCTCCTGCCTCAGCGTGTCCACGTTCGACTCCTCACGAAGCTTCCTCAGCTCCTCCTCTGAAACAGATCGGTGGAGCAGGTTTATAGTGGAGGTATGTCACACAGGGGCTTGCATTTCATTTCAATTCCAATTTAATTCCTATTCAAATGCAGTTCTAATTCTAATTCATATCATTTCCAATGCCAAGTTCAAAGAGATTACATTCCTTTACATTCCAATTTGAAATCAGTGTTCAATTTATTCAATTCTTTGTTGTCCTGTAAGGGAAATTTAGTTTGCAAGTTTTAAAACACAGATCAAATTACCACATCACATACAATATAGATAAACACAGAGAATAGTGCAACTTGATAAGACCAGAGAGGCACTAAGAAGCTTGTCAGTGCAAAAAACACAAAGTTGAAAATCTCTGCCTACAGCAAAATGTCAGATTGTCCTTTACATAATGGAACAATATGCAACTGAAGGCCAAGTTTTGGCTATTTATTCTCTTGAATACTAGGGCTGAACAATTAATCGAAATCGCATTATCGCAATATGGCCTACTGCAATTTTCAAATCGCAGGAGGCGCAATATTTGTTAAAGGTGAAATGTGTGTCAAAATACCATTTTAAATGAAATATTGTGGTGCTGCAGAGATGTCCTGGCCTACACATCATATTCTACAGACTTAAGAAAACATCTTTGTTTGGTACAGATCCCTGCAAAAATCACACCATAATCATTTTAAAACGTTTTTCAATGAAAATTAGAATAATGATATAAAAATTATCATTCCCTCTAATATCGCAAATCATATCGCAATTGCAATATCAGTCAAAATAATCACAATTAGATATTTTTTCAAAATCGTTCAGCCCTATTGAATACTAATTTGAATTATAGTTTAAGGCTATTGACACCAGCCTTAACAGTGAATAACCTGCCGCTCTAAGTACTAAGTATCCATCTACAGTACTTCTATCAGAGGTCATTGATTATCATTCTATACAAGCACAGGGGGCAGAAAGTCTAACTTCCCCTGTAACTGCTGCTACACTAATAACCACAAACACAAATTGTTTACTGACAGGAAACTTTTGTAGAATTTGGAAATACACTAAATAACCCCTCAGTCACACATGCTCACATGTGCCTCTATAAATTTGACCCAACTTTGGTGTATTTGCTGAGATTTTAGAAACATTTCACCAACAGTGGCAAAATAATCCCATTGGATGGAAAGATACAGCTACAAGGAACGGAAAAATTACATTTCCTATAAAATTGCAAATTACAATTCCCATCAAAAGTCATATTTAACAGCTAGCTCCTGCTAAAGGCAACAGCCAGTACACTCATGTTTCTTAATGACCTTCTCTGTACTGCCGATGGAAGCGGAGAGAGAAAGAGGAGGACAAAGGGAAGATAAATCCGAGGCCTTCGAGCCTGTCTCGTTTAGCACCTGTTAGCGCTCATTAAAAATGAATGGCCTGGCATGGAACACCTCGACCTACTTCATCACTGTAATTGAACTTGGGCCAGAGAGGAGATGAAGAGGAGAAAAGGGACGACGTTTTCCTGAGAAATGAAACACCCTGCGCCCCGGGAATAAAGGCTGGAGAAGACTGAGAAACGACCTGCTAGTCTGAGTTTAGCTTATTCGCACATATAAATGATAAAGCAAAGAAAGAAGAGAAAAAATACAAACTGTGCAGGGGAGATAAAGAAACCCCACGGGGCACTAAAAAAAAAAAAAAAAAAAAAAAATTAAGATGACACACAAGGGTGAAACTAAATGAGAACACGATAAATCTGATCTGAAAATGTATGCTGCAAAAATGCCCAAAATATGAAATGTAATGTCATTTAATTTAGTAAAGACTATCTAAAATCTGCTCGTAGATGGGGTGAAATAATTATGCCTTCTGGTTTCACTATAAGGAATATTCCTGAAAACAAGTGACAACATTTTGAAATATGACAGATAAGGCTAATATCCCCCCCCCAAAAAAACAATTTAATTCTCAAGCCAAGTTGATTTGCCTTGGTGACAAGTTAAATTATCTCACCCCCTCAGCAGTTTTTTCACTCGTTTTAAAGGAAAATACTATATTAAGGCTCAGAAATTGATTAAATGACTTGATCGGATCATTTTTTACAGTGTACAATCCACAGAGGGAATCAAAGGGGTCGGCTGGGACAACCCTGCCCTCTCCCACCGAAACGTCTCACTCACAGAGCAGATTTGGGTCAGGGCAGCTGTGTGGCATGGGATTAGAGGCTAGACTGGTTTCCTTCCAGTTTGCCTCGGTACTGGCCAACGGTCCCACTAAACCCTAAGATTCAAAACGCCGACCAGAAGCCGATTCCGGAAAGCTCTGCAGCTCCTGACACAGTTGGCAGAAGACAAGAGAATTAGACGGGGGGGGAAATGTAGCTTGAAAAGGGAAAAAAAAGGAAGAAAGGAAAGGGAAAAAAAAAGGGAGAGGGAGAAAGAAGCATTGCAAAGGCGAGGAGGAGAGAGCAGAGGGAGAGACGCTGAGGAGAAATGAAGAAATGCAGGCTATATGAGAAAGAGAATGAATGGGAGGAGGGAGCAACAGGGATGTGATCAGGAACACAAAAAAGCAGGAATAAAACAGGAGGAAAAAAGCAGACTTCCATTTTGAAATTCAAGAGAGTTGAACTGTATGTTCAAAACGTCAACAAACCTTTAGGCATTTAGCTGCTGCTCTTATCCAGGGAGACTTACAACATCACCAGGGGAATAAGCTTAAATCCCCCAAACTACAAAATTACAAGCAACCACACACTCACTAAGGGAAAGGATAAACATAAAAAATAGATGTACTGTATATCTGTCAAATGGGCAAACTTGTGGAATAGTTGTGACAACGAATTCAAAATGTGTAGTTCAATTTGCAAATTTAAAAAAATGTTTAAAAATAAGGTGGTAAACAAATATAAAACTGAGGTATGATCATTATTGTGTATGAAACGTTTGGAACTTTTTGTTTTTGTTTGTTTTTGTTTTTGCTTCTGTTTTGTTTTGTCTTAGAATGTCAGATGTAAAAAGGGAAGGCATAATAAGCTAAAGCTTCAGCCTACACCTTTTCGGTCAATTTTTTTTGGTTTCCATTTCATTTAATGCCTTATTGTTATTTATTTATTTCTATGTACATACATTTTGGAAAATTGTTAAAAAGGACCAAAATAAATTACTACTACTACTCCTCTGTCCAAAATTCGACCACTAACATAATCTTAACACATGCAACCAAACTGTTTATTTGTGCTTGATATATAAGGTTATGTGTCCTTGGTTAATGTTAAGTGGTCATGACAAAGACATCCAGAACACAGTCAACTTTGCATTGAAAGTCACATTATCAACCGAATGGCACTTAATGACAGTTATAAATATTCATAAACATCAATTTATGTTCAGGTCAGATGTCATGTCATGGTTATGACAGTGTTATGTCAGTCTTTTGCACGCTCCACCAGTACACACTCATAGGCATGAGTGTGTTTGTGTAGTACGGTATATGATGTATGTATGTGTAAAATGATGTATGCATATGACGATGTATAGTATGATGTATAGTATGTATGTGAAGTAAGTAAGTAAGTAAGTAACCTATATGACATAGGATGTATATGATGTGTATATGTAGTATGTATATATGATGTAGTATGTACAGTATATGACATGTACTGTATATGATGCTATGTAAAAGCCCTTTGAGACATGCTTGTGATTAAGGGCTATAAAAATAAACAAGACTAGACTAGACTAGACTCCAAGGAGGCTGAAACAAATGCTAAGAATTATTTTCAAATACCATGTGACCCATGTCTGGGATGGTTTTAAATTAACAGTGAGCTTCCAGGTGCGGCATTTTACATGAGGAGAAAAGTAGATGGCCAAGGCCAAGTGTCCAGCAGACATGTATAATCTGCTGCTAATTAGACAGTTAGAGCTCAACTCTTAACAAAAACATGTCTTTTAAATTTTAAGAGTAATTTCTGCACAATCACCCTGAAGCAAATAAACTGCAGCTCATTTCAGGTCGGAGTTCCTTGGGAGCTGGCAAGGAAGAAAATTCAGTTTTGTTCCTAAATTAAATGTCCATCATTTGTAAAAAAAAAAAAAAAAAAAAAAGCAACACCTCCGCTGGTGAAATGATTGATAGCACAAAATGAGAAACACATTATGGCTCTTTTTCAATGCAGAGTTTGTACCCAGTCCTTGGGCTGACAACACTTTTACAGATTGGATCCTTTAGGTTTCAAAAATACTGAGGAATGAACTGGAGGTGTTTTCCCCCAAAAATTGATATATTACATTTTGAAATTAAGTCTTAAAGTGTACCAGCATTTTCCCCCTGAAGCATTTTCCTTGGCAGGGTGGAAAGAACTAAGAGGATTTGAATATGTGACACTCAAACACTCCATTGAAACCAACAGAGTCACTTCTTTGAGGTGGGATGGGTACTTTCTCAAGGCAGGGTGACACATCCCACCGTTTCAATCACAGAGAAGACACTGACATCTACCATTTATTTCAAATGAAGAAGTACATTGCATTTACATTTTAGGCATTTTAGTGACTCTAATCCAGATCGACTCACAGGTAGCGGTATTCTGGGGCCCAATCCCAGTGTCCCCCCCTAAGGACTGGGCCCTGAGCCCTCACAGACTTAATTGACGTCACCTGTGTGCTCAGCTGTAGAGCCTGAGTGTGAGAAGTCATGAGGCTCGAAATGGTCCAGGAGGAATAGGACGGCACTTTGTGGCATCACGTGTTGCCATGACGACGTCAGACATTACTATCTCCCGTCAATTAATCAATTTGTAATTTACTCTTTGTTTGCACTTTTGTCTAAACAGCATTATTAAGCTAAAATGAAAAAAATGTTGATGGATAATGTTAAATAGCCCTAGGTATATGTTTTGCAACATTGCAAAGTTTATACTGTGCTAATGGATACAGAAAATACTCTTAATTCTACTGTACATATTGTTTACATATTGTAATGATGCACTACAGCATTACAATATGTAAAATATGTTAATAAAAAGAAACAGTAGGAGGTACGTTGAAAGCAAACGGTACTTTTAATAAAGCTTAATGAGCACAAATAAGCACATAAGAAAGGCTATATTACATGCTGCTTATATTAGCAGCATCTAACATCCTTCTTAAACATTTAGGAAAACTTTCTTTTTTCTCAAATGAGCTGTTTATTCTGTTTTAATGTTGCAATGTTTTCTCTTTTAACTGTATCTTGCATGTAGTTTGATCCTTTCATGCCTGTTTCTCTCTAAGTTCTTGTTAATTGTTTTTTTGTGGTTATTTTTAACCACCTTAATTATGGGTTTTTTTTTCTTTTGTATCGGGTGTATTGGCAGAAAGTTTCCACATACATGAATATTAACGTCACAAACGCTATGAACTGTGGGTAATTCCCTCAAGCAAAGTCTACAGAAATGTGGACTTGCTGAAAGTCTGCATAAAGGGCTCATAAAGTCCGCCAGTGAGCCCTCGCTCACTTACCGATTTCACAGTGGGACGTCCTGAAGCCTCGCGGACTTGTCGGGAACGCGCCTCAAAGTCTGTGAGTCTGTGAGTGCGGACATTGGGATTGGGCCCATGTCTTGCTCCGGGACATTTCGACAGGACACTGGCTATCAAGGGGAATAAACCTGTGACCATTTGGTTGCTGGACGGTCTCACCTGCCACTAGTGTCCACTGTTGCCCTGCCAAGCTGGGCTGCAGCCTGGAGGGGGCGCTACGTTAGGAGCATCTAACAAATGGAAGGAAATGATCCCCCGCCCTGAACGTGGAGGTGACCGGACTGATTTAGCTGAGGCTGTACCAGGAGCTTTGTGTTACAGATTTACCACAAGGTTACCTGGGACAACAGCAGCCCGGTCGATAATTCAATACAGGTGGAACTTCCTGTGATGAGGTCCGCCAGCTGCACCGGTCTGGCTCAGTTTGGGAAACAATACAGCAGGAGGGGAAGGCTAACAAAATGGTGGCTCCTCTCTAGCACAGAACGTTGTGTAGCTGAAACGTCACAGGTTTGATCCCTGCAACTGCGTAGAGCTGAACAATGAATTGCGCAATATGAACTTTCCAATTTCCAAATGGCAGAGGCTGCAATTAATTGCTTAAGAGAGAGGAGCGTCCAAAACTGATTTCTGAACAAGGTGTTTTAGAGCTGCAGGTAATCTTTGGTCCATGAATCAATACAATATATTGGTGAAAACCTTTCATCAGACTCACTTCTTTAACAAAAGCACTTTTCTTTAAACAATTTAAAGTTAAAAAAAAAATTACAAGACAAGAAAAACTTGTGATGATATGAATCACAGTTTAAATCGCAATTGCAATATTCTGTCAAATAATCGCAATTAGATTTTTTTGTCATTATCTTTCAGCCTTACCAATCTGTCCTTTCAACATGACACCAACCTGCCTGAGTGTCCTTGAGCAAGACACTGGACCCCCCCTCCCCCCTGCCCCCTCCCCCCTCCCCCCTCCTCCCTCCCCCCTCCTCCCTCCTCCCTCAGTGTAAGCTTCTCTGGATGTTTGAGAAGTCAAAGATTTGCATTCCTCCCAGCAGTGCTAGCTCAGGCTAAAGCAAAGCAAAGTTATAACCTTTTAATGTTACTGCAATATTCATTATTCTGCATAATGTGAGGTCATCCTCTTAAGATTTAGGATTTTTAAAGCGCACTGACAGCAGATACTTCCCCTCATTAACCTTCTAATAAACAGATATGGAGTTACAACAGAACTCTTTAAATGACTTTCAAAGTGCATATCCATAATCTGGTCAGTTTGCTCCGCACAGGAAACAGGGCATCTGTGGCAATCACACACAAGGCCAGTAACATTGACCTAATTGGAAAGTGTATCGCCATGACAGCACACAACCTGTGACACCCCAGGCTGGATGTTAGCAGGTTATAAATATTCAACAAGGCCCCCAGTCCCAGAATCCCTCCTGACTCGCATAAATAATGAGGTATATGTCAGATTCTAGCAGAACCGTCTGCTCGCTTTTCTTTTCCTTTCTCTTTCTTTTTTTTTTTTTTATTCATGATGTCACTGCACCTCTTTCGACATGATGTCATTACCTTTGTAGTCACCATGGCGCCTTCACCGGTCCTGATCTGATACATTACTGCTAATGTTGGAACACATAAAAAGGCTGAGTACAACACACCGGATAATAACTGCTCACAGAGACATTTTATGACCATGTCTGCTCATGATACTAAAACAAGACAGAGAAGAAACTACCATTTCCCCCTATAATTAGTCTGTTTATGAGAGATTCTTGTTTCTAAGAAGCATTCTTGTCATGTTGAAAATGAATCCCCAATTAGGGAAGCCAAAAATCTATGAAAATAATATCCAACAACAAGAAACAGAGGCCCGACAGCAACATACAACAATATCATTATTAAGTCATAGTATTAGGGAGATTTGTGTATACTCTTCAACCGAAAACAACCAAAGTTTGCAGCAACTTCCACCTGTAAGCCAGTTCAAAGCATCAGCTACAGAAGCCTAGGAGGTCCAGACAGTGGGAGCTGGATCTCAGTTTCTCCAGCAGGACGGGGCGACTCATGATAAAGCAGCAAACGAGCGTTCAGTCATAACGTGTGTGGCGTGTGTTCGGCTGCCTCCTGTGCTTCCTGCAGGCTGGCGGGCTGTGAAGCCTGTGAAACCACATCCTGCCGTGCACACACTGCGCATTGCTGCTGTCACCTACATGCAACTGCAATTTTCTTCCTCGAATTGAAAGATGAAAGGGTGATTTATGGGCTGAGTGAGTATTATGACTCTTGAAACCGAGATCCCCACTGTGTAAATTCAAAAACGCAGGGAAAAAATTAATTCGGAAAAGCCTGCTTTTTCCAAAAACTATAATATCCTGCTTTAATGTACCAAAACACAAATAAAATGCCTAATAAAATGACAAATAAAAAATAAAAAAATGCCATGCCATAGAAATGTCTTGATATTGTCTTTATGGTGCAAAAAATTTGGTTATAGAATTTTCTTGCCAATGAGATCAATCTTCAACTATCATTTAAGTTTTGTACCAATTTAACACGTACAGATGCAGCCAACTGCCCCTTTATGATTTTATCCTGCATCTATCTGATGTAAGTCTTACACACAATTTGTTCTGTAATGTTACAAACTAGAAGCAAATCAGTATATTGCAATACAACACTGTAGTGTCTCTTAACTGACTGAGTAACAAGACCCTTGCTGGTCCCTGATAGCTGGAATTAGAGCAAAACTTACACTACCAGTCACAAGTTTGGACACGCCACATTTTTCTTTATTTTTACTATGTTCCACATTTTAGAATAACAGTAAAGACATCAAAACTATGAAATAACACAAATGGAATTATGCAGAGACCAAAAAAGTGTTAAACAAATCAAAACTATCTTATATTTTAGATTCTTTAAAGTAGCCACCCTTTGCTTTGATGGAAAGTCAAAGACTTTGGAAAGAAATTCATACATAGGATCAACTTCACTATTTATATTTGTCTAAGAAACACATTTCAAGCATTTAAGCAGAAGCCTTTAGATCAGAACGGCTTTAAGAGAATGAAAAACATAGAACACTCAGTCAGGTGGGTCCAGACTTTTGACTGGTAGTGTATATATACAAGTGGTAGTGTAATTGTTCCTACTCCTCTTAGGGATGGAGTGAAAGAGCAGCAGCAGTAGGAGAGCATCAAGTAAAACATGGGACTTCTACAATGGCTGGATTTTCTAGTGGGAAGATCTGAAGAAAGTAGGGATGAGGTCTGGACATCAGCATGCAGTATGTGTCTGAGAAATTGCTTGATGCATCGTCAACCTAGCCCCCAGACTGGACATATGATCTATAGCACTCGATCCCTGGGAGCCAAGAGCTCTTTGTTCAAAGCCTCCATTTCTAACCCAGAGAAACAGCTCCGGTCTCCACAGAGAAAGCCTCAGGAGCAGCGCCGTGGATTCTCGTATGACCGATTGCGTTTTCTGAATAGCCGACATGCCGCACTGTGTACTTTAACCTGCCGGACATCAGCCTCTAAAAAGAAGGATCGTGCGGGGAGCGCAGCACAACGTATGCCCCAGATACTTATGTAAGTGCATAGCATTTGCATAGAGGCCAGTATTTAACGGAGCATATTGCCCTCATCACACGCTTGGCTTCCCTAGCCTGTGGCCATGACAAGAGGATTGTGGGACAGTTGGCCTATTCAGTCCCTCTGTGGTAGAGTTCAGAGAGGCAGAGGAGCGCTGTGGCTGTCACACAAGTGAAGGCTTGTAATTGGTTTCTGTGTAGAGGAAACAAAAATAGCATTTGAAATTTGGCAAATTGGCAAAGTCTCAAGATGTTTGCATGCTTTCCAGGAAGTCTAATACCAGTTATCTGTGCTTTGCATTCATGCCTACATGGAGAGAAGTGGAGAGAGTCTCCTGCTTCACGTTCCTCGGTGTGTTCATCAGTGATGACCTCTCCTGGTCCAGGCAATCGGACGCGGTAGTAAAATCTGCCCAAATGGACTACCAGACTCACAAACAGTTTTTTCCCCCAGGGGTCCTTGAGGGGGTCCCAGGGGGTTCCAGGGGGTTCCAGGGGGTTCCAGGGGGTTCCAGGGGGTTCCAGGGGGTTCCAGGGGGTCCCCAGCGAAAAGGGGAATCATTTATTTTCACTATAATTCCATCCATAAGTAACATAATGACAGAATGTATGACTATTTTGGTCATGGGTTTCATATACTTTCTGTAAAAAAACATCTAAAAGCAAAAATCGTATCAGATGGGGGTCCGTGGTCTAATTTGTGTCAGTTTAGGGGTCCTTGATGTGAAAAAGTTTGAGAAGCATTGCTCTAGACACTTCCTATGTACATTAAATGTACAACACCATAAATTATTGTACATATCCATCGGCACTCCTATACTTTATATTCATAATATTTATTACTCTTATTCTTACTGTCCAGATTGTCCATCTTTATTGGCCCTGGAACTGCTGTTAATGTTCTACTACTATGTATATTTTTGCTATTCTTGCCCTTATTTGTGACTCTTTTTAACAATTTAATATTTGATATATATATATATATATATATATTTATGCCTACTACGTAGTTGTTGCTTGCCTTGTCCTAAGAATTTCACTGTTCAGAATGACCTCGTGTTATATTGTGCATTTGATAAATAAAAACACTTTGACTTTGACACTTCACATGTACCACGATGCTAAAGCTCGTCCTTTTCTGCTCACTGGAGTCAGATGGCTGATATTGTCGGCTCAGAGCGCCTGTAAACCTGTTATATTCCAAACTGAGATATCTGCCGTTTCAAGGAAGAATCCCCCTAAAACCCTTTAACTCTAGAAAAACAGCTATTGGGGATGTACTTTGTATTCCTGGGTTCATTTAGTTGTTCTTCTTCATGTGGGTAACTGGGAATTAACGTTGACAAGGCTACAATATTTGCATCCCGATTTCAGTGCAGCAGCTTGCAGAGCTAGCTGCACCCCTTCATTTGATTGACAGCCTAAGTTGCAGGCAGCTCAGTTCAATACATTGCGTCTCCTCCATGCTCGTACGTCCTCGTGCACATGCTTGAAAACCACCTGAGTGTTTTTTGTTGTTGTACGCTACTAGTGGCTGAAAACTCTGTTTTTCTTCTTTAAGCTCTCTTTACTCTGGTCACGTACAACCTACAACTAACACTCCTTTTCCACCATATTAGCTCTGGTTCTTGAAACGGTTCAGTTCAGGATTCTTGGAACCTTGGTGCTATCTAGCGAACCGGCCCACGTTTCCACCGGTTTTGAGCAGAGCCATTGTAATCAAGGATGCGTCATCAACAGAGGGCGTTGCACGATGCACACCGGAAGTAAACAGTAGTGGCAAGATGGCGGATCGCATTGATTACCTGCAAGCTTTTGTTCTGTTATTACAGATATTTGTTTTTATCCAAAAAACAAGCATGGACCAACTATTAATGATAAGCAGACGTAGACGACTATTTCCATCCTCTCTTTCCAACCTGTAGAATATGACACGCCCACTGATTGGCACTTGAAAACCTGCTATTTTTTGGTTCCAGCTGGGAACCAAGTTTTCAGGTTCCGAACCAATTTATTTTTGGTCGAAATGCTCCGAACGGTTCAAAATTAGATGCGCGAACCGCAACGGAACCCGTTCCATGTTGGTGGAAAAGGGGTTTATGTGGAACAAGTTGACACCCCTTCTGTGGGGATTATTGAAAGGCATTCTGGGAAATGTAGGAAACCACTAACTGAAGCATAAAGTAGACAAGGCAGGTTGAGGGAAAGTGGTGATAACAAAAAAGTAAAGACAACACTAGGGTTGGGGTGGTGTTGAGCAGTGGTGGAAGAAGTACTGAGATCTTTTACTTCAGTAAAAGTAGCAATACAACAATGTAAAGATACTCCATTACAAGTAAAAGTCCTGCATTCAAAATCTTACTTAAGTAAAAGTACATAAGTATTGGCAGCAAAATGTACTTAGAGTATCAAAGTAAATGTACTCATTATGCAAACTGTGCCCATTTAGAGAGTTATATTTTTCATAAATTATTGGAATATTAATACTGAATTATTGACATACATGTACATGTAAGCAGCATTTTAAAGTTGTCAACGTGAAGCTAATCTTAACAATTTAGCTATACTTTTGGGTAGTCTGATCTATAACAATGCTATTTTATAGTTATTTTATAAAGATGATCAAATGTTTTAAATATAAAATATTGATCTGAAAAGTAACTAGTAACTATAACTGTGAAATAAATGTAATGGAGTAAAAAGTACAATATTTCCCTCTAAAATGTAGTGGAGTATAGTATAAGTACAAAGTAGCATAAAATGGAAATACTCAAGTACAAGTACCTCAAAATTGTACGCAAGTACAGTACTTGAGTTAATGTACTTAGTTACTTTCCGCCATTGGTGTTGAGGAGGTGTGTGTGTGCGTGTGTGTGCGTGTGTGTGTGTGTGTGTGCAGGGTAAAAAATGTGACTCCTACACTTACAAGTACGATGATCTAGTCGGCTGCATTCTGTAATACTGAGCAGTGAGGATCAGGAGGAATGTGTTTCTTGGTATAAAACCTTTCATGTTGTGAATTCCAGGCGCTCAAACCCGGCCGGCGGAGCGGAGACGGAGCTCAGTCAGGCCTGCAGTGGGCGAGAGACGCCAACGCCCCGCTATACAGATTAATCACTTCTCTGTTCCGCTTCACATCATCTGAATGCATACAGCACACCAAGTTTGGAGAGGTTAGTTGGACTCTCTTACTCAAAGCACGTCACATCTTTTTGTCGTCTCTTTATCGGCTTTTTATCATCTTTTTATCGTCTTTCTATTGTCCTTTTACGTCTTTTATCTTTTATCTTAACTCTATCTTAATTTTATCTTACTTTTATTCTACTATTTTATTTATTTTGGTTTTCATCCTACAATTATACCACTATTTACTTGAACGTTTGCACTTTTCCACCTCTGTAATTTTGTGCAATAATTCAACTGTGCAATAATTATTTAACTATTTATTTACACTGTTGTATATATTGGAGTATGATGCACATATTTGTACATAATTCTTATTTCTCTTATTTCTATATTATTATTATTATTATTATCATTGTTATATATTGTTATATATTGTAGTATAATGCACATATTTTACATATTTCTTATTATTTCTATTTTCTTATAAGTTCTCTATGCTTATGTATATTTCTCTTCTAGAATGTGAGCAACTGCAACGTAACCCAATTTCCCCTCGGGGATCAATAAAGTATTTCTGATTCTGATTCTGTCCTCCTATGAATTTAATCCCTGTTTATTATTGTTTTATTGTCTTTTAAATTCAAAATGTGAGTATTCTGCTTTTATTTTGTCTGTCAAAGCAGTAAACTCTGTTTTTAAAAGGTGCTATTTAAATAAAGTTATTATTATTATTACTACATTACTATGTAACGTGCTTTGAGTAAGATCCTTGATTGTTCAATTTTCCACATTTAAAATGACTCTTTCCCCTGTGGAAGCCTCAGAGTAGACAGAAAAGGCCAGATGTTTTTGTTTTTTTCAGTTAATATTTTATCTTTTATATTTTGTTTTATCTCAGCGAGGCGTTGGTGCTCCACCGGCTCACCACCTCAGTGTGCGACTGTTAGAAATCCTGTTAGGAACGACTGCCAAGTAGGACAGGAGTTCACAGCCCCGGCCCGGTGTGTTTTAACCGGTCGGGTGTGTTTGTGTGTGTGTGTGTGTGTGTGTGTGTGTGTGTGTGTGTCGACCTCGCCTTACTGTCAGTATGAATGGGTGTGTGTGTGTGTGTGTGTGTCTGTCTGTCTGAACATGCATGTGTGTGTCTGTGTGCGTGCATTTATTTGTATGTGCATACAAGGAGCTAGTCTATATTTATCCACTGGGTGATGGTCGTGTGTGTGTGTGTGTGTGTGTGTGTGTAAGGGGGTTGGGGGTTATGTATGAAATGGGTGCTGTGACTGTGAATGTGTGTGTGTGTGTGTGTTTATTTGTGTCCAGAGGCGGCCTGGCTGGTCGGACAGGAAAGTCAGATGAGGACCTTCATCTGCTCTGAGCTCTAAATAACAACAGAGAGATTATTAATAGCCTGATATTACATAAAGCCTGCAGAGTGAGAAGGCAGCCAGGTATTGATGGAGCAGCAGGCCGCTCTGCTCTGGGACTCTCAACATCACAGCGGGACAGACAGGAGATGAAGCCCAGCGCAGGTTTAATCCACAATGCTGTCTATCCATTTGGGATAAAGGGGCTTAGAAAAAGTCATCTATCAGTCCATCTTCCAGTCCACAAAGGCTGTGTGAAGCACGCCGGTCAGTATAGCGTCCCTGGGCATCTGGATTATTATGATTCTTAATAAAAAAAATATATTGATTAATGGAGATGTTGCCCAGTGTCTCATATCAAAGCTTTGGATTAAGAAGTCCTGAAGTTTTATGTGGATTTTAGTGCTGTAACGATCTGTATTTTGTCACATTTTTATAAAGGTGCATATCTCAGTTTGGAACCAAACACCTTAATGTGAATACAGCTATAATTGAGATGGTTGAATAAATTCCAGTTTGTGTGTTTATGGTTGGCATCATGTACGATTCATTTAGCTTCATGAGAAGTTCTATTTTAACTAGGGTTGGGCGATAATTCAATATTATCGTTTATTGTCTTTCAGTGGAATCATATCGTGATGATATGAAGATATTTTAATATCGTGACACATTTCTGCTGTCTAAATTGATGATGACAAGCAAATTTTACTTAAACTCTGGTAAAATGAGGTATGGTAGGAATATTATTTGAAAATTTCAGTTTTGTTTGACACCACATCTAACATTACCATGCGGTTCAATGAGATGAACATTAATTTGATTAACGTGATTTTGCATACATGAACCATATCGTGATATATATTGATATCGAGAAAAATCCTTATGATTATCATGATATTGATTTCAACCATATCGCCCAGCCCTAATCTTAACTCTTAAAGGATAAGGCTGGTGTTTTTTAATGCATTGCTTACCATCAACAAATCCTATGAAAATATCAAAATCAGCAATGATTTTGTTTTGCCAACAAGTCTCGTCCATGTAGCCGGTGCCCAATGCAGCCATGTCCCAGCAGCCATAGAACTCCACTGTATTAAAAAAACGTTTAAAAACACGTCAAAGAGCCATGGCGTTTCTCTGGGCAGCATATTTCATCATCACGATGCACCGGGCCGGCCGACTTTTTCCTCAAACAACTTAATAAGCCGGCTGTAAGCACTTCCCGGCGTAATGAAGAATTTGTTCCCATTTGAATTTGATTTGGTAATAACTACAACAGCCTGACTTTTCATGGTAACAGTTAGCGATTTTTAAAATTGAAACTATGTCTTTGTGAGCTGAATTTAAAGGTTTTTAGCTTACAATTGGAGCCAATGACTTCCGGGTTGACGGCTAAAAAGGGAATGTGGGAAAGTCGGAAAGTAACGGGAGTAGAGCAAACGCATTGTTGATTTTGTTATTTTTATAGGATTTGTTGACGATAATTTATAATGTAATGATAATGTATTTAAAAACACCAGCCTTATCCTTTAACTCCCTGTGTCCTCGGGGCTAAATGAGGAGTCACCTGGACTCTCCTGTCCTGGATGTTGGGGTTTGGACAGGTTGAGGAATCTCCTCTACTGCTACACTAATCTCTGACAGTGTGTTCAGCCACTGAATTAGATGAAGTGAGCTCCATGGTCGCTTTCTCTCCCTTTGCAGACTCTCCCGTTTCATACTTTTTCGTTGAGGAGTTTATCACCACTGGCCATTTCAGGTCTCTCCCTCTCTCTCTCTCTCTCTCTCTCTCTCTCTCTCTCTCTCTCTCTCTCTGTGTTTCTGTGTCTCAGTGCATAAATTTGCTTGTTCACGATGATGGATTCACTCAAGCTATTAATTCTCGGTGTAATATTATCCCCTTGTGCCTCAAAGCTTGTTCTCTTCTCTCACATCCTCTGTCTTTCGGTTTCGTTTTTCTCTCCCACTCCACATTGAGCATATGAATGTATAATGGCTACATAATCATTTTAGGGATAATATTTTCCACTTGTTCCTCTCTCTCTCTCTCACTCTTTTTTCTGCTCTCTCTATCTCTTCCACTCCATCTCTCATTGCATGACTTCACATGCGTATACCAACAGCTTCACTTCAGAAAATGTACAGCCCTGCAGCAAACAACGCCATAACAAGGTACTTAACCATTAATCAGCAGCAGATTAATGGTTAAGTACCGATTAACAGGCTTGTAGTTCATGAAATAGTTTCTGCTTTCCAGTTCAGCTTTGCTTCTGGCATTGATTCTTTTTTATCTTTCACTGTTTTCTGTGTCCTTTCTATGTTTTATGATATGTGGAAACAAAGTCTAAGGGTTTAACGGCATTAACAGCCAGAGTAAGAGGCTCAATTCCCACTGGGGCTATTCATGTTAGAAATGTGTGCAGTCATGGTCTGTAGGGCATTATGAAACTGTCCAAATGGCAGATGTGATGCTGGATGGTTCTGGTTCATCATCATGGACTATCTGGGCTGATGAGGTCATAACATGGAGAGTGCAATCTGCTCAGCGAAGCCATCGATCGGAGCCGATCGACTGATATTGATCAGACAAACCGCACATAACTGTGTGGACAGAGGGACTTTTCTAACCCTTATTTATACAGGGAATGTTAGCTGCTCGCTCTTTTTGCACCACCATCCTCCATATAATACAGGTACACAGTTTCACACTGGGAGCTGACTAGTACAACCACAGTCTTCTACTGGGAGCCAAGCAGCAGCTGGGGTGAAGTTTTTGGTAGATTGTCCTGTCTGTTAACTTCCCTGTAATGAGAACACTAACACCAGAATACTCCATGCAGGGAACCAAAGCCAAATTCAAATGTCTCATATATCCACTTTCCAGTGTTTTATTTTGTGTCTTGAGGTCCATTCAAAGCTGTGTGTGTGGTGTCATGTAACAAAAACACTCTCAATCCATTTCTCCACGTTCATTTTCCAGCATCTCTCTGAGCTTTACCAAGAACAGGCTGTTTCTGTTGCTGTGTCTTTAAGGCTCATTAATATTAACGACCCCTCTGTTCCGATTGGCTAACCGTTTCAAGAGTGAAACGTGAGACGCCGCGGCCCGGCAGCTACAGGTAGGGAAAACTCTCCGGTAATAAAAAATAACAACCGCTCAACCGCTTTGAAAAAAACACTTTGTTAGTCAGAAGTCCAAACGGCTCGTTTAGAGGCTCGCTTTTCTAATATGGATTGTGTGAATTTAGTTGGCGACCGTGCATTTTGATACTTTTGATATTTTCATACTTTTTGAGACCATCCAACTCCTTTAGAATCAAAGAGGCAAGGGGAGTCCTGCTTTACACCAGATGGGACCTTTACGACCTTGTGCATGTTGCTCCTACATCTCAATCTGTATATGAAGAGTTTGGTATAAAAACTCAAAAACACATCATTCCCTGTGTGTCTGTCTCATTCGTATAGAACACATGGTCAACTTTCTGTTTTCACAGCGGAGAAATCTTTACTAAAGTCTGTTCTGACCATTGATATGAATGGGTTTCACAGTGAATCTTCTGGCAAAAACACACAGTGACTCAATACTGAATGTGTATTTGTATATATGTAAATATGTATGTGGTATGTACAGCCAATTGTATGTCCTGCACTGTTATGTGTTGTCCTGTCCCATGTGTGTCAGTCTGTACTACTGTGTTAGTTGCTGATAGATCTCTGAGCCAAACCTCAGTACATTTAACTACATGGTGAATAAATACATAAAGATTCTGATTCTACCATCTTTTCTCGCAGCAATTAAGAAAACTTTCAGTCATGAGATTTGCTCATGTAGAAAATCCCAGAATCTGTTCTGGTCCTGCACCGGTCCTGTGTGACTCAGCTGGTGCAGCAAGGCACCAACACTGCCGGTTTCATTCCCACTGGAGCTACTCATGCTACAAATGCATGCACTCATAGTGCTGCATGGCCAAATGCCAGATGTTATTTGGATGAAAATGGATCCATGATTTTGGATATCATGGGACTGCTGAACATGTATACAACCAAGTCAGCCACCATGTTACCCAGGGTGCTTTGAGTGTTTTTTGTTGTGCAGCACTTGCAGCACACTACAGGCTATGCTAAACTGATCTGAGGTCTGGTCACTTGGAGAAGCAGGTTTGCTTACACAGTGTAATGTAAAACCTCCATGCATCTCGCTGACTCATCAGTCCAGACTTTAAGGACAGAGGTCGCTTCTCCTTAACAGAGAAGACTGAATTAGGGCTGGGCGATATGGACCAAAAATCATATCTCGGTATTTTTAGGCTGAATGACGATACACGATATATATCTCGGTATTTTCTACAAAGTGGGCTAAATGTTCAGTTGTAAGTAGGGCTGGGCGATATGGACAAAATCAAATATCACAATATTTTTGACCAAATACCTTGATATCGATATTGCGACAATATTGTAGGGATGACTATTGGCGCTTTCACAAAATATTTACAGATTTACAGAGATTTTTGATAAATAATCATCAGTAATGTGGATATAATGACTAAGTGGGTAAAGGCAAATAATAGAACAGCTAGAGCAGTCTGGTAAATTCAGAAAATGACATCACTTTACTGTAATGCAGCCTTTAAAACCAGGAAGAGACACTTATGCCATATCACGATATTACAATATCCAAAATCTAAGACGATATCTAGTCTCATATCACAATATCGATATAATATCGATATATTGCCCAGCCCTAGACTGAATACTTTGCAATACTTCACATCAAACTATTTTTTGATACCTCTTCGTTGAATGAAAGCACATTTCATTATGATAGAAGAGTTAGAGGTTCACATGGATCACAACTCATTTTAAGAACTTTTTTGATACCATTTGATTTCCTTCACAAACAACTGAGAATCTTTTTTCTTTTCTCTGTTTCTTCTCTCTGTTCAAACTAACAGACTGATTTCAGGTTGTTTCGTTATCTTTCTGGTGGATAACCGGCTCTAGCAGGTGTTCATACTGAACATATGACCAGTATATCGACATCGCACTTCATCCATCATCGTCCTGACAGCGTGTTATCTCCGGTTGCGTGCTGATATGTCAGAAGATCATCCATGGTAGAAGTTCACCTTCAGACATTTGTTCTGCATCTATCCTGCAGCCTCTACACATTCACAGTCTGCATGATGAGATAACTAGTGCCCAGACGAACCTTTAACATCATTTCTTGCACAGAGAGATTTAACCGGTTAGGTAACAGCGAAGGCCTTCATGCCTCAGGACTATTAGACATCGAGTATCTGCCGACCCCAAGGACGGATCCGATAGTTTTGTAATTAACTGAAAAATGCAGCAGACATGACTACTACCCAGCTGCTTTCAAACCAGATGCCGCATAAGTGGATCGGATGGTGGAAACCAGCTAAAGAAATAAATGAATCAGAGGAAGGGAATTAAATAAAAAAAAATGGATCTGAGGTTGATGGAACAACCTGTAGCGAACACCGATCACCATCAAAATTCAGCAGGATCGGATCAGATTCCGATACTGATACGTGATCGATCGGTGCATCTCTACTCAGTTTATAGCAACATGGGAAAGCAGTCAGATCCGGACACTGCAGCCTCTGTGCACAGGAGCGAGCCACAGCTGATCTGATACTGCGGTCTGGACTGGACGCTCCACATCACCAGACGGGCCGAGGAGCCGGGCCAAATCTGATCTAATGTCTGAGCAAAGGCAGCAAGGCCCAACAAATTCAATTCTCACATCACAATGAGAAACGCTGGCAGAGGAGAACGACTTTCAACACACGAGGCTTTCACATTTATGAGCTTATTTCACTTTATGCTTTCAGGATGAAGATATGATTATCCAAATCCATCTGGAGCAAGTTTCTGGTGAAAACGAATGGCAAACTGAATCTGTGTGTAAAATACATTTTACAAGGATGTTTAAGGAAATATATCTGCAATCTGACAATAGTATCATTACATGAAACACTAAAAAAAATAGAGTACAGGGTCTGAAAACTCTAGTATAGCAATGTTTCAGTACAGCAGTATAACAGTGAGGTCAGGCTACTCACGCAAGAAGTGCTTCTCTAGTAAGGCAATTTCCAGGTGACCTTTGACCTCATTGAGGCGATCAGCCTCCGTCCTCTGGAAGTCTTGGATGGCTGCAGCCATAGCGAGCGACCCTGCACCAGCCTGAGAGACACACACACACACACACACACACACACACACACACACACATTACAAGTAAGTAAGGGAAATGAATGAAAATGTCTCTGATGTAGGTGATGAGGATGCTATAGGAAATATTAGAGTGTGGTAGGGTTAGGGAAGGTGTGTATGTTCATTAACACAAAATAATTTCACAATAGTCAAACTTTAAAAACACACATAGGTAATGCAAAGTGCAGAATGATGTAACGAATGCTCCCAAGACCCTTCGTCATGTATAGCAGAGGAACCAGAGAGAAAATGTTTTTAGGTTTTTATTCCTCACTCCAAATCTCAACTGTACAGCCCAAATTTACTAAAACCTTTAGCGGGACGAAGACCTGCAATGACCAAAGTCACCACTAACACACTGGTGTTACATGTGCTAAAGGTTTTTGTGTCCATGAATGAGTAAATCAGGGCCTATGAGTGCGTTTACACTCTCATATGAATATTCTGAATATGAGCCTTATCCCGGGTCTTAGTCAGGATCTGGTGTTTGTTCATCTACCTGTATACATGGAGACAGTCTGACACTCGGTACGTTTCCTGTTGCGTTCATCGTGTCTCCATGGAAACAGCACTGTGCTGTTCACCAAACCCAACAACAAACAGAATCTGGTGTTTACCTGCCAGAACACACCGGTTAATATCAGCGTATACCAGCTAGCATAGTCGGGTTTTTTCTTAGTCGGGATATGGTTTTCTCAAGGTCACTGTAAACAGGATATGGCATTTACATACATCAACTCATACACAAAATATTTGAATATTCCGAATATAAACAGGATATTGTCAGGTACAGTGTGTCTGTGCCAGTCTCTCTGCATTTTGAACTATCAAATAAAGGCGAAAATGCGAAAACATCCCATGACGCCAGTGTGTCGGGGCTCTATGGCTCTGACCCTTGACCTCCTTCCTGTTGGTTGTGTAAAATGTTGCTGATATAGGAATTTAAAGTTGCTCTGCATAGGGGCATCAGCAAAATGGTTAAAATATATAACTGTTACTTCCCCTTTAGTTCTGCACCAAGTGAAAGCGGCGTGCATCAGACAGCAGAGCAGAGCAGAGCTGCTCGACCTGCAGTGACCTCTGTGCATCAGAGGGGAAGAGGCAGATCACAAGCCAGGCTCACGGTCACAAAGTCTTCTTCCTAATCAGCAAACACTCGATCCGAGATGAGTCCAGTTCCTCCTGAGGCGCGATTATGATGATGCAAATTTTACTTAAACCATATTCTGCTCAATAAAGAACAGGAGTCGCCAACATGACTTTACCACACCGTGATGAAGTTTCATGGCACCACAGAGGAGTGACGTGCACTAGAGTTGAACAATTCATAAAAAAAAATCAAAATCAAAATCGCATTATCGCAATTTCCAAATCGCAGAAGTTGAAATGTATTGCTTAAGAGAGACTTTGGTCCAAACTGGATTTGTGTGGAGTTTTAGAGCTGCAGGTAATCTTTGACCCATCAGACTCAAACTCAGTAAATCCTGCACACTGACATCTAGTTTTTTGTTTTTGTTTTTTTCTTAACAAAATCATTTTCTTTAAACAAACAAAAAATGAATGACAAGAATGTCACTGTCTTTCAGCCCCAACATGCCCGCAGGCTTAGACTCCGCCCACAACATCCTGCAAGTGCAGCACTGTCTGGTAAATCCTAATGATGACAGGACTGTAAGACAGGTTCTGTAGACTGCATACACACTACATGCTTATCATTCCAAGACGAGACGATAACACGCGCACACACACACACACACTAACTGGTCCACACCCAACAGGCCCGGCTGTAGATTGACTCACACAACTACAGTACATTCCACTGTCTCATACACCGTGTTAACAAGCTGTAAGATTAAGATACTGTAACATAAAGTAAAGTAGTAATTGGTTATAACTCAACACAAGTGTTTTCAGCATAACCTGTTATCACTGGATTCAGAGCTCAAGTCCTTTAATAAGTCCAACTGCTAAGTAAACCCTAATAAGTCATACTTTTGCTTCTCATTCATACCTTTTACTATACACTTCTAGTCAAAAGTTTGGACACACAGCATTTTCTTTATTTTTACTATTTTCCACATTTTAGAATAACAGTAAAGACATCAAAATTATGAAATGACACAAATGGAATTATGCAGTGACCCAAAAAAAAGTGTTAAACAAATCAAAACTATCTTATATTTCAGATTCTTTAAAGTAGCCGCCCTTTGCCTTGATGGAAAGGCAAAGGCTTTGGAAAGAAATTCATACATAGGATCAACTTCACTATTTATATTTGTCTAAGAAACTCATTTCAAGCATTTAAGCAGAAGCCTTTAGATCAAAATGGCTTTAAGAGAATGAAAAACATGGAACATTGAATCAGGTGGGTCCAGACTGCTGACTGGTAGCGTATATATTTTCTATATTCTTGTTAATTTTCTATTTTCTTCTGTTTTTATTCCATTTTTCTTTGCTGCAGCCGATTACTATTTGCCACTGCAGTGACCCAGTTACCCCACAGGGATCATTACACTTTCTTTTTATCTAACAGGCTGGTGATGAAAGGAAATACTGATGTTTATCACACTGTCTAACTGTCTTCATCACTCCACTCTGTTATTCTTCATGAGCCATTTTGGGCCGAGTGTGTGGAACAGAGTCTGGTTAGAGTCTCTGGATGTCCGATGCCGAAATTTGAAGATGATGAGAAGTTAGTTTTTCACTTTGAACCAATCATAAAGAAATATCAAGTCGCCCACTCTTTGTCTTTTCTTTTAGTTTCACGCCACCAAACGTTTTCGGCTGCATGGCCTTCGTCAGGGTGATGAAGACATGTAGCCAAAAACGTTTGGCAGGATAAATAAAGCAAAAACTAACAGAAAAGAGAAGAGTGTGCGACTTGAAATTTCTTTATAAGTGGAAGTATTGCAAAAAAGCCTCATGTCTGCACCTCGCCGGGTGTGTGTTCATTTTACTCAACTCTGAACCAATCGCCAATCAGTTTGTTCCGAGCAGGGATGGATCATGTTGGTCATTACCATAATTGCGGTTCTGTATTCTGCAGAGATACAGGGTGTCATAATGATAAGTAACAGTAACAGCACATTTTTTTTCTGATGACATCTCCTAAAAGATGGGGCTTCCGGGGCGTCCTGACAGAAGAGGTTTATTATGTGAAGCCGGCAGCAGAATTACTGATATGCTTTCACACACACGGATCCACAGAAACATGGAATTTCAATTGGAAATGTGTCTGAAAGTTATCGGTAGGGATGCACTGATACCAATTCAATGCCATTACCAATTACGAGTATGAAAATTTAAGTATCGGCCGATATCCTTTACTGAACAGTGCAGGCTTACTTCCTTAGTTTGGGGTCAATGGACAAAATTATTGAGATAAAATCCTTGTTTTTCCACCATTTGAGAAATACAGGCTTCTATGTGCCACCAATGCATAAAATCAAGACAGTTTGCTTTCATTTCTTACATGTTACTCATGTCTTTGGGTATCGGATTTTTGTTTTCGGTAAAATCTCCGAAACTGATATTCCATTTTAGCCGGGTATCGGCACCGATACCGGTATCGGTATTGGAACATTCCTAGCTATCGGTGGTCAAGTTAAGCACTTTCTGCACAGGAGTACAAGTTCAAGTTCAATTTATTTATATAGCACACTTAAAAACCTTTTGGTTGACCAAGATGCTGCACAAATCTTAACAGAGCAGATCAAAGAAGAGACAGAACCAGCAAAACAAACACCAACATACACACACACACAGAGACGCAAACAAAATAAAGTAAAATAAATAAGAGAAAATAGATAAATAATCAAAAAAGTTTCATGCAGAATCAAAGGCTAAAGAGTAGAGATGGGAGTCAGCGATTTCCCATGATTCCAGTCTGTCTGGACTTCAGCTCTGATGCATCACGCAGAGAAAGGAAGGAAGTGATGTCAGTATTCAGCTAACGGACGGCCTGTGCCGTCCATCATGTGGCAAATCTCCCCATTAATCACCTATATTCATCACCTCTATAAATAACATTGCCCCATTACTTAAATTACATGTGATGATTAATTTCAGCATCAACAGGTAACACAGGACCAGCCGCACGGCGTCACCTGTCTCATTTCTATGGGAACGAGTGACCACCCCACCCCCCTCCCCCACCCCCCCCTCTCACCCCCTGGTCTAGATGTTTTAAATCTCTCTAATCTTCTGATCAAACAAGCAGCTTGATGAGGTAAGAAGTCAGCAAATAGTAAGTGGTAGTGGATTGGCTGCTGTATATCTGCTGAATAAATATGCCAACTCAACAAAACTCAAGCTGTCCTACTTTTACGTCCTGAGACAGACACTTTGGTAACTAAAGAGGGACATTAAGGGCGTTTTCACACCTATAGTTAGTTTGCTCTGGTCCGAATCAGTTGATGAGTTTGTAAACTTGGAGCGTTTTCCCCTTGGTTCGGTTTCTTTTCACACAGAGAAAAATCCAAGCGAACCAAAATGCATCACTACAAACCAGGTGAGAACGTTCACTCCGCTTATTGGTCAGATGTGTCTGGGGCGGGAGCAAGAAAGTAAATACAGGAAGAAGGTCCTGTGTTCTGGACTAGTGCACATTGCTACGTGACATGGAGCAACGGCAGAGTTGGCATTTGCTCATAACTGTTGTAATTATCTGGGCAATATACCAGGCAACACTGTACCAGCAGAATGCAGAATGCACTTCAAGGAAACGTCTTGAAAATGCTATACTGGCTACACCTGCTCTACCTGCTCTACCTGCTGTACCTGCTATACCTGTTATACCTGCTGTACCTGCTGTACCTGCTATACCTGCTGTACCTGCTATACCTGCTGTAAATTGAGTACACCTGGTAGTTGGGTGGGATCGAGGTCGGATCACGTTCCCACCACAAACGATCCGCTCCAGAGTTCGTTTGGGACCGGACCGAGACCGCCTCCTATAAAGGGTCTCGGGGCAGTTGTTTTGGTCCACACCCGAGTGCGATTACTGTGTTCACACCTGCCCAAACGAATCGCACCAAGGGGGAAAACGAACCAGAGTCCGATTTAACCGGACTAAAAGTGCAGGCATGAAAACACTGAACGTCTACTGAACGGCCCAAATACAGTTCAGTCAGATTTACATCTAAGTGGATCTAAGTGGAACTCCACATTTAGGCTACATGCAGGCGGCAACTGAATTATCTCTACATTTCCTGACTGAAACAGTCATTTGCATTAATCACGTATAATCATCACCTCTATAAATAGCATTGCCCCATTACTTACATTACGTGTACTAATTGATTTCAGCATATGTAAAATAAATTACAAAATCCCAAAGAAGAAGACAAAGATGGAGGTGGAGAAGAAGGAAAATTCATTGCTCCGTAGGAAAAATTATTTTCTCTTGCCCCCCCTACAGGGAGGTCAGAGGTCAGGGTCTGGTTGGGATTCAGTGTCTTGCTCAAGGACACTTCAGCAGGGTGGGGGGGGATTGAACCCGGGTCTTCTGGTTAAAAGGCAGAATGGGCCGACTGTAGTAGAACAAAGAACTCCCGCACACTGTCTACTTCACTTGCAATTAGAAAAGATTTATTGGGAACAACGTTTCAGTACACAGACCTTCATCAGGTTATTTTACAAGACAAAAGGAGAGACCATCTTTAATAGGTTGGTTGACCCACATGGACCAATCAGGTCATACTACAGACTGACATCACTCATTGAATAAAGCATCATACATAATCACATCATGGCACCATAGGCCGACAATATAAATAGACAGAAATATACAAAATGTACATTATACGTAGTTTAAAATGCACATATTCATTTTCTTTGATGTTTCTGACCGTCTATTTTAGACTCATTTTGAAGGACCCACTTTATTATAAGCTATGGTTTTTGTTTTTGCTGCATTTCATCTTCATTTGCTTCTTCATACTGTATATATACATGTTTTCTTTTTTTTTTTCTTGTCTGGGGACAGATTCTAGGAGACGGTTTTTTCAAGCTCCAACCAGATATTGAAAATATTGTTAATATTTATCTAGGTATGGTAGCTTTTCTTTATGAATATATGCATTTTAAACTACATATAATGTGCATTTTGTATATTTCTGTCTATTTATATTGTCGGCCTATGGTGCCATGATGTGATTATGTATGATGTCAGTCTGTAGTGTGACCTGATTGGTCCATGTGGGTCAACCAACCTATTTAAGATGGTCTCTCCTTTTGTCTCATAAAATAACCTGATGAAGGTCTGTGTACCGAAACGTTGTTCCCAATAAATCTTTTCTAATCGCAAGTGAAGTAGACAGTGTGCGAGAGTTCTTTGATCTACTACTAAACTGTTACTGACACCTACAACAGTGTTTCTCAGCCCAGTCCTCAAGTTCCCCCTGTCCTGCAATCAATGTGTCATGAGAAAATGTGGCCCTTAATTGAATCAGGTGTGTAAGAGTAGAGTTGCAGGACAGGGGGTCCTCGAGGACTGGGCTGAGAAACACTGATCTACATTTAAGGCAATTATCAACTTACAATGAGAGCAACAGTAGATCAAGTTTCACTTCCCAGATCACCAGCATTACAAGCAAAAAATAGTAATGAGGTCAATGGTCAGAGCCACACAGCGTCCTGAGAACATTCCTGTGAGTGAAATGCCAGAAAAAGAAAAAAAGAACTAAGGAGAGCAAATCAGAGTGAATCGGGGGGAAAGTATGGTGTAACCCGTGATTCAACATGATGACGATTAAAAGGTCATACAGCGACTCGGTGAAAGATTAGTGCAAAGTCACTCAATCTACCACCAAGCTGCATTTCAGGCTACTGCAGATTTAACTCTGGGACATTGGATCTTCCACTCGGGACACAAGAGAAATGCGGACAGACAGGCTTGGTCAGCTTGCAGCGACGGCACTAACAAGACTTATCACGACAAGGGAAAAGATCAAACAGCTGCAGCTTAAGTATTTTGTCTGGGGTTTAAACTTCAAACACCACCAAGCTGTTCGGACCCCCCACCCCCTCCACCCCCACACACTCGAACACAAGAACATCAAACAACAAAATGAGGAAAATGATAAAATCTGAATATTATCTGAGAGTAAATTAGTCTGGGAGTCTTGTAAGCATTGGTTATGGCCACCTGTAAGTTAGGTCCGCCAACTTAACGCAAGCCATGAAAAGAATTGCAACATTTGCATTTCATTCCATTCAATTTATTACGGTCAATACCAAATAAATCCCTGCAGAATGGAGAAAGTGTCAGTGACTGTGTTGTTGGCATGGGTCTGAGTCTTCAGTCGGTCTTTTGCTGGTGACGCAGACAGCAGCTGGAGGGCTTTCACTCCATCTGATCTTGTCAAAGGACAAGATCAACAGGAAAGGGACTGAATAAACAGGAACGCTGTGTCTCTGGAGGGGAAACCTCTTGGCCAAAGGGCCTCTAGAAAACTGCCGAGCTGCACCTCAACATGGAGAGTGAGTGGACTTAATGAGGCGGACTGCAAGAGTCCTCGCTCTGTTGGAAGGGAAATGTTCCTGAAGCATGACTGGGTTTGTTAGAAAACTGAAAGACGGCAAAGTGTTGAGGATTATCAGAGATATTACTACTAATCATCTCATTCTGAGGCCAAGGAGTGATTATTTAAGCATTCAGGATTATTTTCTTCTGAACATATTATTTATTCTTGTATAACTTGTTGAAAAAGGTTGAAAGACCAAAACATTGACACAATAAACTGGAGCTGAAGTAACTTTGTGTGCAGATTAGAATATTGTTTTTCATCTTTTGGGTGATCTGAAGTTAGGGTTCAGACTGTTAACAGCACCACTCTGAAGAAGAAAGCATATCGCCCTGATGCATGTCTTCTCTCTGTATAAGAGAACATGATGCCAAACTGCATGCCAACACTGGCCAGTAGGGCTGGGCGATATGGTTGAAATCAATATTATGATAATCATAAGGATTTTTCTTGATATCAATATAAATCACGATATGGTTAATGTATGCAAAATCACATTAAATAATCAAATTAATGTTCATCTCACTGAACCGAATGGTAATGTTAGGTGTGATGTCAAACAAAACTGAAATGTTCAAATAATATTCCTACCATACCTCATTTTATGAGAGTTTTTAAGTAAAATTTGCTTGTCATCATCAATTCAGACAGCAGAAATGTGTGTCACGATATTAAAATATCTTCATATCATCACGATATGATTCCACTGAAAGACGATAAACGATAATATTGAATTATGGCCCAGCCCTACTGGCAAGTGGAGCGTTTTCACCAATTGGTGAATTTGGTAGAAGAAGACCAAGGTGTAACAAGCAATTTTTTTTGTATTTTTTGCCATTTCTGCTTCACTGGATAGTTTGCAGAGAGACAGGAAAGATGTGAGACAGAGAGAGGTAAGACCTTGATGAATAAAGATTTCTTCAGCTATCTGCAGCTACGCCATTTTATCAGAGTCAACCACAAAGGCCGGTGGAATTTACCTACCATGACACCTGTGGAACAATTGTGCCATGCTGACCAACCATTATTTAAAACTATCTCTAGAGTGTATGATGCTCTTATGTCGAGTTTATTAATACCTGATCTGGACAGATCCAGACTTAGATGGGAGAAAGACCTGGGAATAAGTCTGGATGGGGAACTATGTGTGCAGAGATGGTGTCACCTCTACTTTAAACTCTAGATATAGACTGATACAATTTAACTTCCTGCATCAGCTCTATATCACCCCATATAAACTGCACAAATACAACTCCAATATATCGCCCCTTTGTTTTAGATGTGGCCTAGATGAGGGAACATTCCTACATTCCACTTGGCAATGCCTTAAACTTCAGAGGTTTTGGCAGGGGGTGTGTGACACCCTATCCAGTATTCATGGTGTTGTCTTTCCATTGGATCCGGAGATTTGTTTACTGGGTAACTTTACTAACTCCAACCTTAAAAATAGCCACGCTATAAGGCTCACAGAAATTTTCACACAAATGGCCATTGCTAAAAAATGTATTGCGTTAAAATGGAAATCAGATGCCCCCCCTCTCAATTGGAATGTGGCTCTCTGAAATCAATAGCTGTATACCCCTAGAGAAAATAACTTACTGGTTGAGGAATAAGAGTAAAATGTTTTACAAGATATGGCAACCCTTTGTGGATTATATGGAAAACCTCCCATCGCACCAGATTGATTGAGCCTCTGTATAATCTTCCTGTATTGAGGATGTGCTTGACCATATGATTCTTGAGGTGAGATGTTGCCCTGTGTCTCTCAATGTTTTGTTTATTTACATTATTTTGTTGTTATTGTGGAAGGTGTCTATTTGATTTTAACTTTGATTTGTTTATTGTTTGGTGTCTTCTTTGACTTTGTACTGTCATGTGTTGGTTATATGCTGTTTGTTATTGTGTTTGGCTTTGAAAAAGCAAAATAAAATATTCAAAAAAAAAAAAAAGAGAGAGGTAAGACATGCGACAAACTTAGGTCCAAGGCCGGTTTCAAATCGCAGATACACAGTATGCAGCTTAGTCTGACCAAGCTGCCAGGATGCCCTCAAAGCTCTTTGGATTAGTTCTTTTAAAGATTATTTTTTGGGGGCAGTTTCACTTTTATTTGACAGTTGAAAGTAGAGACAGACAGGAAAGATTGGGAGAAAGTGGGGGATGAAATGCAACAAAGGTCCCGGGTCGGACTCGAACCCAGGACGACACATTTACATGGTACACGCCTTAGACCTCTGACCCACCGGGACGCCCCTGGATTATCTCTATGCTGAGTTTGAATGGAACCCAACAGTTTGGATAAAGTGAGTCATGGTCTAGAGAGTTAAGTGATAAATAAACAACAATAAACAAGGCAATATTAGCCTGCAAAATTAATTCACTCTGATGTGACGTTCTCACCCATATGACTAGAGCCACAGAAAACAGCACATATTGGGGGGTAGAAAGTGTAGAGATGCACACATTATCCTTGTCAAGTACTTCTACCTTATCCGGGATCCTGTCTGCTCAATTAGAACTGATGAACCCCAAATCTAACCATGTTTCCACAGCAGCACATCAGCAGAGGAACACAGCATGCAACACAGACCATCACAACCATCTGAAGCAGAGAGGTCGGTTCCTACCTGAAGCTCCGTCTGGTCGCCCGCCGGGTCCCGCAGCTCCTCCAGGTCTTTGATGGAGGCCCGAGGCTTCATCAGGATCTCGTCGCTACATTCGTTGTCGGACGTGTTGGGCGACTCCGCCAGGTCCAGGAACTCGTCCCGTCTCTGGCCCCGAAAGCGGATCTTGTCCAGCCGCTTCAGCATGGTCAACACAGTGGACTCGGCCTTTATCTTAACATGGCATATGGCATTCCTGCAGAGAGAGGAGGAACAGAAAAATTAACCACACATCCACCACCTGAAAAACATCTACTCATCTGCTGTTACTAAAATGAAAGCTTGCATGAAGATATACTTCTTTTCTATAGTGAGCTTAAGTCAGTAACTGCCTTTAGACCAGTGGTTCTCAACGTGGGGTCCGGGGACCACCAGGGGTCCTTGAGGGGTGCCCCAGCAAATTGATGAATTGTTAAACTTCACCATTATTTAATTTACAAGAAGTTAGCACAAGTAGAGAATGTAGAAGAATGACTGTTCTGATCATAGTTTCTCTGTTATCTCTCTACCTACAATACAGATAGTCATGGAATTCTGGACAAAATCATATCTGACAATAAAAGTATTCTCAGATTTGGGTCCGAGAGACAAAATCTCATCAAATGGGGGTCCGTGGCCCTAATGTGGACTAAATTAGGGGTATGATATGAAAAAGGTTGAGAATCACTGCTTTAGACATTTGCTTACAACAAGAGAAATTTGGATTTGTGGCTGTTAGGAATGAAATCCTTTGAATGAAACGGTTTACAAATTATAGCCATTTCCATTCTGGCAGTTGTCTTGTTAGAGAAAAACACTGTTTAAACTGTTAAAAAGTTCACTGGCCTGAATGTGTCTCAACTACAAAAAAGCGATTCAACACCAAAGGAAACACCATCAATCCAAAACTTGACAAGTTCGTTGGAAATCATGTCTCGTGTCGCAGCGACAGCCCACAGTGGAGCTTTGTAATAGTGAGAATTATGGCACAGACATGATGTGTATACAAGAAAGGCTGAAACATCCACACTGAAACAATAAAGGCTGTTAGAGAGAGGGAACTACATTTCATAAAGGGTTCAAGTTCCGCTTTATTGTCATCTCAGCTGCACAAATCTACATATATACATCCAAATATACTCAGGGTTCCTACACATTTTCAATTAAAAAATTCCATACTTTTTCCAGACCTTGATTTGTTTTGAAGATTTTGTCTGGTGTTCAGTATGATTTACGCAGATAGACATCTTGCCCCTGCTAACTAGGTCATATCACTGTATAGATGAAGATTGTTCTTCACAGTGATAAATATCAGAATATGTGAGATAATTGGCAGGGTTCCTACACAGTTTCCATTTTAAAATTCCATATTCTTCCCAGACCCTATGTTCTTGACCGGATTTGATGTTGGTCTGTATTTGATATAATGCATGCTGACAGCGGCTGGGTAATAAGAGCGTCCCTCTATCTGAACATTATTCTTCACATCAACAAAAACTGTGGACTCAAAGTGGCTCTACAACAACATAAAAGCTAGAATTATGTGTGTATCGGACCTGAACCGCAACATTTTCCATACTTTTCCAGACATTTTTTCAAATTCCCAAACTATTCAAGACCTGGAAATGATCCAATTCATTTTTAATACTTTTCCAGACTTTCCAGACCTGCATAGGAACCCTGTATACTGTACATAGACTGTACACAATCCAATCACCATATCACATACAGTGTAACAAGGATTTTCTTTCTTATATATACCTAAGAAAAATGAACTCTGATACAGCTAAGACTTCAGTGTTTTGCACAAGATAAGACAAGGTAAGGATGGACCAAGGCTGGGCGATATATCGTATAATATTGATATACTAATGATCATTCCTTATTTTCAAAATGTTCTTGTGTGTAAATATCTTATGAAAGCACGAATACTCATCCCCAAAAATATCGTCACATTATAGATATCGAGGTATTCCGTCTAAAATATTGTGATATTTGATTTTGTTAATAGCGCCCAGCAATAGAAAGAACGCTTTAACATCTCATCTAAGAAGTGACACATGAAATCGGAACTGACTACCAGAAAATGAACTCATAGTAAGCGATGAGACAATTAAGCTGCAACTGCAAACTGTAAGGTGATGAAATACAAAAAGGATGAAAAAATGAGTGAAGAAGAAGAAGAAGAAGAAGAAGAAGAAGACAACTCTGCCACATCATCTTCAAATGTCTTACCTGACACAGAGTCCCTTGTCACTAAATAATCATCGGCACAGGCCTTTTTAAGCTTTATTTATCCAGGGAGGGTTTGCTGAGTGCCTATATGCTCTTTTTCAGCTCCGCCTCGATTCACATTTCATATTGTTCAACACACACACACCTAGCAGCAGCGAGCCAATCAGCAGCTCCACTGGCATTTATCATGGCCTTTATGGTATTTGTTCAGGGAGGGGAGAGCATCATTTTCTTTCCCTGCCCAGATATTTCCTAATCTGGTCCAGGGATTCACTTGCATAACAAAAAGTGCTGATTAAACACAATAAAAAAAAAAAAAGGAAACTAGATTATGCAACTAGATGGCACTCAGTGGAGCTCATACCTCCACTAACACTATGCAATTGTCAATATATGCCAGTTCCACATTTCACCAAAAGTTAATCATTTCTTCCATGCCACATCACCAACTTGTTTCACATTTTCCTGACTGGACCTGAATGGGACATGAGATCTGTCTGTTCACATTCTACACACTGTTAATCATTTTATCCGATTGTCTCAACACCACATGACCAATCAGCTCTCTATCTATTCAGTTTTCATTAGTGCTGCTCTTCCACCACTGGAGCAAGTTCTGGAAAAATAAGCAGGGTTAAGTCTAAACTGGAAATAAGCTCTCCAGTGCGTCCATGTTGTTTGATTGGGCCAATAATGGAGGGTTTGTCTCTTCTTCTGTCTGCTGATTGGCCACAAAGTTTGATGGTGTTACGTGAATCTGTTCGGAAGTTATATGCCTTTTTGTGAGAAGCCACGCCCACTGCCACACCCCCCTGTGGCCAAGTTAATCAGTTCTTCCTCGCCCCATGACCAATCTTTCCCCAAAGTTTCGTGCAAATCCATTGATAACTTTTTGAGAAATCCTGCTAACAGACAAACAAACAAACAAGCAAAGAGACAAACAGACATTACCCCCGTCCAACTCCATTGGCGGAGGTGATTACTAATTAATATATTAGAACAGAAACAAATAGCACTAAAAGGCAAAGGAGGAAGGAGACGTGAGTTTGTGACTTTAATGCCGCAATCATGTTGTGTTGACTTAACTGTAAATCGATCTAATTAGTGGATTATAAAATTTATGGTGATGATAACAAGAAGCAGCAGATCGCCATGTTGGTTGTGGGTATGCCAACAGGTTAAACACGTGAACACTTCCAAGCTGTAGCCACAAGATCCTGTTCTTCTGCTTCTTCAGATGTGACGTGAACGCAGCATTAGGGTTCGACCCCCCCCCCACCCCTCCACCCCCCATGTTCCTGCACTGTATGTGCGGCAAACAATGAACCGGATGAACCAACCAGACTGTGACCAGAGGAGGACGGAGAGAAGAAGAAGAAGACTGACAATGAGAAAGCGGATGTTGGGGAGGTAGAGATCAGAGGAGAAAGAGATGAAGAAGAGGAGGACTTTCATTTCAAGCCGAGCATGAAATGAAAGTGAAAGTCAAAGGAAGACAAAAAGAAAAGGAAGGTGGAGGGGAGAGGGCTTCAGCCAGCCAGGCTCAGAGAAAAGACAACTCAGATTACTCATGGGAAGATGAGTGGATCTCTCCTTTAACTCAGGAGTGAATGGACTCTGGCTGGGCCTGCATGCTGTCGTCTATTTGCCAATGCAACTGTAAGAGTGAAAGAAGAGAAGAAAAGAAAATGTGTAGGTGAGACGAGGAAACCAAGAGGAGCTCAGAAATATATCTCAACCCAGAGGAGAATAAAAAGACATTAAAGGTCCATATTCTCCACTGTCCAGTGTTTTATTTTGTGTCTTGAGGTCCATTCAAAGCTGTGTGTGTGGTGTCATGAACCAAAAACACTCTCAATCCATTTTGATCATTTTCCAGCATCTCTCTGAGCCTTACCAAGAACAGGCTGTTTCTGTCGCTGTGTCTTTAAGGCTCATTAATATTAACGACCCCTCTGTTCCGATTGGCTAACCGTTTCAAGAGTGAAACGTGAGACGCCGCGGCCCGGCAGCTACAGGTAGGGAAAACTCTCCGGTAATAAACAATGACAACCGCTCAACCGCTTTGAAAAAAACACTTTGTTAGTCTATTATTTCTTACAAAAATGATAATGAGCGAACCTTTGTGACGCCACAAAGTTACGGAAGTCCAAACGGCTCGTTTAGAGGCTCGCTTTTCTAATATGGATTGTAGCTATTGGAGTGTATGGATGTTGATACTTTCACCATGTTTAGATAGCACATCCAACTCCTTTATAATCAAAGAGACAAGGGGAATCCTGTTTTACATGATATGGGACCTTTAAATTCAGAATGCCAGCTCTTCTTAGTGGAGCCTTGGCAAATATGTGGGAGAACGTCAAAAAGAAAAGAAAGTATAGTAAATAAACCTAGTATAGCTGAAGTCACAATGACACTGCTGCTCAGATCACAGCATCTAAATCTCAGGCAATCACTGCAGTGCCAGCTGCTCTTGTCTTCCTCATGTCAGTCACACTGTTAACATCATGTACGCTCATTAGCTCATTAGCAGTCACTTTAGGGCTGTAAAGTTACGGCAGCTTCCTGTATCCTGTATCTGGCTTTGTATTGCTTTGCGTACTTCTGCTATTGTCAGACCGAATGCCATGTACCAGGTGTTCATGTTGATATGTTTGTTTGATAATTGTTGTTGTGCTTTTTTCGTTTTTGTTCTCTTTTGTGTTTTTGTGTTAAACAATAATATTACTAATAATAATAATATGTTTAAAAAAGCTTTGGGAAATTTTGAGGCAACTTTGAGGTAAATCTGGGAATCTACGTAAAATGGGAATTGATACAGTTGATTTTATTTTGTAAATTTACAATTATTTTTCGATATTATTTCGATATTGACCTTTTATTGAACTGGGAGCTGGACTAGTCTGATATGATGATATGATGCAGTTTGACTGATTATATTTGGATCAGATTCCAAACAATTATGTATGAATATGTTTTATTACTATTGTTGTTATTATCATCATCATGGGTTTTCAATGGAGAGTTTTAGTGTCACATGGTATAAATACTGACTTCTGCACACTGCCAAAAAAAAATTCTGAGGAAAACACTGACTACCTAGAAGGGTCAAATTTAAAGAAATTGAATATTAACAGCTATTAATATAAACAGCTTCAATCCAAAATTATTGGTGTCAGCCATCAAAACCCCCTAACAGTTGAACCCTGCTTTGTTATGCTGTGCTGTGACCTCTGACCTTTGACCTCCTTACTACTGTTTGCTGATAATGTTGGTGATGTAGGAAGTGAAACTTGTTCTCCAGTTGCTTTCATCATAAGTCTCCCTGGATAAGAGCATCAGCTAAAATGTAAATGTCTGTTTTTCAGTCCTGGCCATGAGAGCAGTGCTGCAGATAAACAACACAGACAGGCTGTGAGTTTAGAGTGAAGTCCTTCACTCACACACTGTGTTGTAATGTACTGTAGAGCAGTGGTTCTCAGCTGGGGGTCGGGATGTTTGTACGATACACATCTATCATAATTTTTCTCAATTTTTGTGAAATACTGAATAGTTTTAAGCCTCAAGGCCTTCTCCTCTGACAATTAATTAAATTAAACAACCTGATATGGGAAAATCATTCTTTGTTTGAACTGTGTAGATGCATAAGCAGCCAAAAAGGTTGAGAACCACTTATTTAGAGCAGTGATTCTCAACCTTTTCCATATCAAGGACCCATAATTTAGTCCACATTAAAGCCACATACCCACATTTGATGAGATTTTGTCTCTCGGACCCAAATCTGAGAATATTTTTATTGTTAGATATGATTTAGTCCAGAATTCCATGACTGTCTGTATTGTAGGTAGAGAGATAATAGTGAAGCTACGATCAAAACAGTCACTCTGCTACATTCTCTAATTGTTTTAACTTCTAGTGAATGAAATAATGCTGATATGAAGTTTAACAATTGATCAATTTGCTGGGGACCCCCTGGAACCCCCTCAAGGACCCCTGGTGGTCCCCGGACCCCACGTTGAGAACCACTGATTTAGAGGATGACTTTGGCCGCTGGACTGGTTTGTGTTTTGTTCTGAAAGGGAGAGTGAGTTTCACTCTCAAATCCCAAAAGACTTTCTGTACTCAGCTCTGCTGGGTTTGACTTGGGTTCTCTCTGATAAGGGAAATACTTGCTTTCTTAACACAACACTAAACATTATTTTGCCACTGGCTTGCTGTTCTACAGGTTTTTTATGCTTTAGATTTGTGGTGGTATCAGGGTTTTTATGTGGATCCCAGCAGCCTGATCCCAGGAACCACAGACCTGAGTTTTGAGTCTTCTACCAGCGGCTTCATACTGAACCGGGCTGCAGCATCACAGCCTCATCGCTCCTGTCGCTCCTGCTCCCTGATCCAGATCTTCATCAGCTCCAAACCCTCTGACCTGCTGGCTGTGCTCACTGCGCTTCACATCAACCATCAGCAGAAAAGAGTCCGGCTCCAAAAAGACTCCAAATCGCCCAACTCCATGCAAGTCAATGGACCACAACCCAACTTCTGCTAAAAATATAAAGTCAATACATTTTTTCCACACATTTTTATGGCCTCAGCAACTAATTTCACTTCTTCTAATGTGTGTCCTTTTATGCTGATTTTCAAAATAATTGTGTCATTAACAGGATATAACGGTTGTTTCTGGTTGTGTTTGCCTAGCGATTGACGGGTCGCCCATGCAGCGCCGATTATGGACCAATAGTAGGCAGCACTGCAGCTCTGCACACGACCCAAGCCCCGCCCCCTCCACCTTTGCTATCCTTTGCCTCGCTTTGGCTGCTCAAAAAAAACATCAACTGTAAACCCAATCTCCAGGCTTCAAACCGGCCCTTCAGAGGCCTACAGGTGATGTCACACTCACTATGCCCATCTGTTTTATATCGTGATGATATGAAGATATTTTAATATTGTGACACACATTTCTGCTGTCTAAATTGATGATGACAAGCAAATTTTACTTAAAAACTCTGATAAAATGAGATATGGTAGGAATATTATTTGAATATTTCTGTTTTGTTTGACATCACACCTAACATTACCATTCGGTTCAATGAGATGAACATTAATTTGATTATTTAACATGATTTTTCATACATGAACCATATCTGATATATATTGATATCAAGAAAAATCCTTATGATTATCATGATATTGATTTCAACCATATCGCCCAGCCCTAGTTCAAACCATCAGGTCAGCAGACGGACAGAGACTTCCTGCAGAACATCAGCAGCTCACTCAGCTCCAGTCTGAAGAAGGGCTGGGCGATATGGTTGAAATCAATATCACGATAATCATATGGATTTTTTTCTGATATCGATATATATAATACGATACGCCTCACGTATGCAAAATCATTAATCGTTAAATAATCAAATTAATGTTCATCCCACGGAACCGAATGGTAATGTTAGGTGTGATGCCAAACAAAACTGAAATTTTCAAATAATATTCCTTAAAACAGTGATTCTCAACCTTTTTCATATCAAGGACCCTAATTTAGTCCACATTAGAGCCACGGACCCCCATTTGATGAGATTTTGTCTCTCTGACCCAAATCTGAGAATATTTTTATTGTCAGATATGATTTTGTCCAGAATCCCATGACTATCTGTACTGTAGGTAGAGAGATAACAGAGAAACTATGATCAAAACAGTCATTCTTCTGCATTATCTAATTGTGTTAACTTCTTGTAAATGAAATAATGGTGAAGTTTAATAATTCATCAATTTGCTGGGGACCCCCTGGAACACCCTCAAGGACCCCTGGTGGTCCCCGGACCCCACGTTAAGAACCACTGCCTTAAAATGTTTCACACCTCATTTTCAAAATAAAATGTGCTTGTTATCATCAGTTCAGACAGTAGGATTGTGTCATCATGATATCCCAAAATCACCATATCATCACGATATGATTCAACTGAAAGACGATAAACGATAGTATTGAATTATCGCCCGGCTCCAGTCTGAAGTTCTCTCTCTCTTCAGGACCGCTCCTTCCCACCGATCCTCACTCTGGATCCTCACTCTGGATCCTCACTCTGGATCCTCACTCTGGATCCTCACTCTGGATCCTCACTCTGGATCCTCATCCACAGAACACCACAGGTTGCTTCAGTTTCATGAGCCTCCTTCTGTCCAACAGGTTTCCCAACAGTAGAGCCTGAAGTCCGGCGTTTTCTCTTCTCTGATGTTTTAACCTCCTGAGGACCGAGGCGGATCGGGCCTTTGGCTTCAGGGCTGCTGGGCTTTGGAACAGCATTAGCCTCTTTCAGATCAATTCTTAAAACTCATTTGTTTAAACTGCCGTTTTTATGTTTTATTCATTAATTTATTCATGCTCTGAATTGTTTTATCTCCTCCTGCTTGTTTTTATTCTCCTTTCCTTTTGTTCTCTTATTCTCTTTTTCCTCCGTTGCTTTGTTATTTCATTCCTTTGCTGTTCTTTTATCTGTAAAGCAGCTTTGTAAACTTGGTAAAGGTCTATGGCTGCAACAAACAACATGAATCAAGGCTGTAGCGGTTTTGGTTAAATCTGATCGTGGCGGGACAGGAAACAAGTTGTTTCTCTCTGCATAACTCAAATAAATATATCAGTCATGTACACTGGATTAAAATAGGAAGTTGTCAGTTTATACAATCATGTAAAGATCTTAATCAGACTGTTGCCTTACCCACAGTGTTGGCAGTAGTTGCATTATGTGATGTAAACGCAGCCACTGAAGAGTTAACTTCCAAAATACTTCATATGCATTTTGAGAGAAGAAAATACTTGCAGTTGATCGCTCACTATCTCTAAAATCTAAAAGGTTCCACTCACTATTTAATGTGCTAAGGTGCCAGAAGACCGAAGAACAGTGTTAAGGAAGAAGGTTCTGCACACTTTTATCCATGCAAGTTTCTTTAATAAATCAAGTGCCAAGCTTTTGGTCACAAGACCTTCATCAGGGCAAAAGCTTTTTTTTGCCCTGATGAAGGTCTTGGCATGGCACTCACATGGATCTAAGTGTGCAGAACCTTCTTCCTTAATACTGTCAATCAAGGATGTAAAAGATCTGTTCTCTGAAAAGTACCAGGCAGAATCTATTTAGATTTTGTGCCATCAATCATTTAACAGTAGCTGTCACTTTATTTCAAATAATGGATTTCTCATTTAGGAACAAAACTCATCAATTATACAACACAGACAGCAGCGAGCGGCCATTAGCCTCACAGAGCTGCTCCGTTACAGGAAGCCGGACCGGGTGTCAGGATGAAATGCAATCTGTACAGAGGAGAGAATTTCCCGTTGTGAAGTTCAGTGACCTCTGACCTCCCGCCGCATCACCGCCTCGCTCGCCAACGTCTCACATCAGACTGCCTCTGGTCTGAAAGGTCGCCTCCTCCTGTCAGCTCCTGCTCGCCTGCAGCAGGACGAGCCGAACCACAGCAGCACCCCCCGCCCCGCTGCCCCCCCGCCCCGCCACCCCCCCCGCCCCCCCGCATGTTCACACCGCAGGGACGATTAACATCAACTACAGAGGCAGCAGCAGCAGCTCAGGGCTTTGCAGTTCCATGTAGAGATTAGGGCTGCAACTAACGATTATTTTCATTGTCGATTAATCTGTCGATTATATTCTTGATTAATTGATTAGTTGTTTGGTCTATAAAATGTCAGAAAATGGTGAAAAATGTGGATCAGTGTTTCCCAAAGCCCAAGATGACGTCCTCAAATGTCTTGTTTTGTCCACAACCCAAAGATATTCAGTTTACTGTCATAGAGGAGGAAAGAAACCAGAAAATATTCACATTTAAGAAGCTGGAATCAGAGAATTTTGGCTTATTTTTCTTAAAAAATTACTCAAACCGATTAATCGATTATCAAAATAGTTGGCGATTAATTTAATAGTTGACAACTAATCGATTAATCGATTAATCGATTAATCGTTGCAGCTCTAGTAGAGATTAGTCGATTAATCGATTAGTCGATCAACAGAAAACAGATTATAATTTTGATAATCGATTCATTGTTTTAATCATTTAGATTTGCTGCTTTTCTCAGTTTCATATCATTATAAGATGAATACTTTGGAGGGTTTTTCCTGCTGATCAGGCTGAGTAAGACATTTTAAGAATCACTTTGACCTCTGGGAACTTGTGACGGGCATTTGTCATCAATTGATCATGAAAATAATCGTTAGCTGCAGCCCTAGTTCAATGTGTTTCCATGTAGGAAACACAAACTGAGGATACAGCCAGCTGGATCAGAGAGAGGACAAACCCCAGTCTGACTGAATGACTGACTGACTGACTGTCTAGCAGCTGGTTTCACTAGCTGGTTCCTGTCTGGATGAAGGATGAAGGAGTGTTAACTGGTTTCACTAGCTGGTTCCAGTCCAGATGAAGGAGAGTTAGCTGGTTTCACTGACTGGTTCCAGTCCAGATGAAGGAGTGTTAACTGGTTTCACTAGCTGGTTCCAGTCCAGATGAAGGAGTGTTAACTGGTTTCACTAGCTGGTTCCAGTCCAGATGAAGGAGTGATGCTGGTTTCACTGACTGGTTCCAGTCCAGATGAAGGAGTGTTGCTGGTTTCACTGACTGGTTCCAGTCTATGTGAAGGAGTGTTACTGGTTTCACTGACTGGTTCTGATCTGGATGAAGGAGTGTTAACTGGTTTCACTGACTGGTTCCAGTCCAGATGAAGGAGCGCTAACTGGTTTCACTAGCTGGTTCCGGTCTGGATGAAGGAGTGTTAACTGGTTTCACTGACTGGTTCCGGTCTGGATGAAGGAGTGTTAACTGGTTTCACTGACTGGTTCCTGTCTGGATGAAGTAGAGTTAACTGGTTTCACTAGCTGGTTCCAGTCCAGATGAAGGAGTGCTAACAGCTGGACTGTTTACAGACTCTGGACCAGCATGCACCCTGGCTGTCCATCCCTGCTCTGCTCTGTATCTGCAGTGGAAACAGGGAAACTGACCAGCCTCTAACTTCTAGTGAATGAAAGTGAATCAGTTGTTGTTTATCTCTGGACCTGCTGGACCCCTCGGGGACCCCCGGAGGTCCCTGCAGCCCAGTTCGGGCACCCTGCGGCGGGCGGAGGCATCCTGTCCGCCCGCCGGAGGGAAACAGACGATGAAAGGAAACAACGGAGGCGGTGAAGTTTCTTACCGTGAACCGAAGCTGTAGCAAAGTTTCATCCACGCAGCTGTCGGTTGTTCCTCCTCCCTCCTCTCGTGCCAGGCGGACACTCCCGCTGCAGGACCCGCTCCAGGACCCGCTCCAGGACCGTCCAGTACTCGCTCCAGGACCCGCTCCCTCTCTCTCCTGACGGGGAAACCGGATTTGACAGCGAAAGCGAGGTGTTTTCTCGTCCTGCTGGCCGAGGCTCAGATGTGGACGAGCAGCGGCCAAACCAGGAAATGATGTCATCACGTCGAGCTCTTAAAGGGGCCGTCAGACGACTCGGGCTCAGACTACTGTACAGGTTATGAGAAACTAACGGGAGCGTATCTTTGATATGTCTGATTGGGTGTATTTTTTTTACCTTTCCAATAAACTTAAATAATAATAAATAATAGTAACAATAATATATCATAATAGTAATAAAAGTCACGTGTCAATAAACATTCAAACGTTCATATTATTTTCCCGCTCATTCCTGTGTGTGTGTGTGTGTGTGTGTGTGTGTGTGTGTGTGTGGAGAGGAGGGGGGGTGCAGGGACACACCCTGGCACAGAAAGGACCACCACAACCCTCTATAATTATGTTTTTAACTGTATGTATTATCATTATTAGTAATATTATTTGTAGTAGTAGGCTATTATTAGGCAAATAAAAAGGTGGGCGGTTTTGTATCAATACAATAATAACATGGCGACCACAGTGTTGCTGGTTCAAATCCCCACATCATCTGTGACAGTCTTGATGGTGAAAGGTAAGTGAGAGAGAGTGACAGCTGTTGATGTGCTGCTAAGCAAGGCACTGAACCCCCCCCCAGCTGCGCAGTGCGGCTGCGCAGTGTCCACCAGTAAACACCACGGGTTAAACTGGGCAGCTCCCAGTGGAAGGGTACAGGAACATGAAATAGAAAGCCTTTATTATCATTGTACAGAATACAACGAAATTAGGAGCGCTACTCCTGATCAATTAAAAGACACAGGGAAAGAAAAGAGAAACAAAACAAAACAACCTCAGCAAACAAACATCCACAGCCAACAACACAGGTTCTAAAATAATAAGTAAAATGAATAAATAAATAAATACAATGTAATTTTGCACTAGAATAAGTGTACTTGTTGCACTAGAATAAATGTAATAATTGCACTAGTATGAATGTAATTATTGCACTAGTATGAAGTAATTATTGCACTAGAATAACTGAACAGGAACAGGAACAGAACAGGAAATAGAATATGGGTCAACAGCTACAGTATGATGATGTTTATGTAAAGTCATGACGCTTCACACTCCGGCACAGCAGGTGGCGGCGTGCAGCTTTCATGTCTTCACGAGGTTTACAGTAATTCAGAGAAGAAGAAGACAAGCTCAGTCTTCCGTGTTCCTATAACAACATCCGGTCTGAAGTTTGACACAAAGTGAGTCTGGATAGAACAGGTTAGCATGCTGTGCTATTAATAAACCAGTATTCCTATCTGAGGGACAGCCATGGTTTCAACGGTCTGGAACACCGACGTGAAGCAGGTAAGACTCACCTGGGCAAAGTGACGACAACACAAACCTGACAGATACTCAGTGGAGACATTACATTAAACACTCTAACTCAGCTGTTAAATAGATACTGAAATATAGTGTATTATGTACTATATTTTTCGATGATAGAATATCTATGGACAGACAGGTGCATTTAACTCCGATACGCGCCCTTGTCTTGCATGGGGAGGTTGTTCCGCCAAGCCTCGTTAAGAATTTGGTAATTTAAGTTGTCTTTGATTATTGGAAAACATACTTTCCTGATAGAACATAGCTTAAGATCTTGCACGAATTGTTAGGGTCTTCTGGTAAATTCGGCATATAGATAATCCACCAAGCAGCACTTCACACAATAAAAGTTCAGCTTTTTCACTGCTTACCACCGCCCACCACGGTGTATTTTGATGGGGAAAAAATATGTGGGAATAAAGGAGGAACCAATCATAAAAGTTTAAATTATATCAAAATACGTGCTGCATGGTGTATGTAATGTATGCCGAATTGAAGGGCGGACGCTACAGATTCAAGGAAAGTCTTAAGTCTTGTTTTACCAGGTGTGTATGTTTACCGAGAAGCAAGGCAACACTAAATTGCCAGATTTTTCAATTGAGTTTTGGACAAGAACGTATCGAGGTTAAGCTACGGAAGTGGTTTCAGGGATCCCCCAGCAAAATAAGGGATACTTTTATTTCACACTTTTATTGCACAATGAGAGCGTGTATGAGGAAGTTTGATCTCCTACAGTCATTTTGTATGAAGGCATATCTAACAGTAAAATCTTCATCAGATCTTATCATATGGGGTCTGGGGTCTGATGTGAAGCTTCAAGTGAACAGGTTTGGGAGACCTGAATGAAGCAGCCTCTGTGTCTCCTCTGCAGAAAGATGCAGATCATGCAGTGGTTGTTGCAGTAGCTTCCCATGCAGTGTTTGAGTGCGGAGCGGAGGATTTACACAGTACTGAACCTTATGAGAGGGGCGTGGCCTTCCCTCTCATCCAGGTGAGACTCCAGGCCAAACACTAGACCACTAAGTGACAAATATTACACCAAAATATCAGCAGATTTGTAGAACTACACAGAATTAGTCTCTCAACACATTTCACATAAACACAGGAATACTAAGATAAAAAGTGCATATAAAAGAAAAGTTAATACACACACATATACATACATACATAATAAAACAATGTACATACATGAGACTCATACTGCACATATGATGCATACAAAATCGTTTATGAATACATACACAAATACAAAGGTCTAGAATATCCTCATATATATATACGCATGCATGTGCTCCTTACTTGCACATGCATGTTGGGCCAGCCAAACCGGTTAGTGTTGTGTGAAATAACAAGAAAAAACATGTATAGTATTGTATGTACCATTCAAATACTAATACATGGATTAAAATGCTACTCTTAAATTCCATATTTTGGTGCAAAAGTTTGGATAATCTTGAAAATACCACACACACACACACACACACACACACACACACACAGCAGTGCCTCTGTGTGTCCTGCTGTCCTCAGGCGATCCAGAAGGTGAATGACAGTCTGCTGGAGGAGGATCCTGCTGAGGCTCTGCTGTTTGACGTAATCCTGCTCACCTCACAGAGCCAGGACCAGCACTCCCGCATCATCGCCAGCACCAAGCACTATGGTACTGGAGCTTTTATCACACAAAGTGGTCAGCCGCTGTTTTTCTTAGCTGAATTGAATGTTTGCACGGTCACTTATGTGTTGAGTGAGTTTTGTGGTTGTTAAAACCCCATTTTACAATTTCAAAAATGTGTGGCCATCAGTAACAAAGCAAGAATTCTTCATTCCTGAAAAACCTGCAGACAACAGTGACATTTATATAAGTGTAAATCTTATCAGCACAGTGAAAATAATGTATAAGCAGCAGAGGTTGATTTGATGCAAAAAGAGAAGACCTGAGACTTGACTTGACTTGGGTTCTGGTGACTTGGGACTTGACCCTGACTTGTACTTTGATGACTTGAAAAGGTTTCTAAAGTCTTGACTTGAGATCTTGTGTTTGTGTAAATGACTCATATTGAAAGTGATGAGATTTGTTCCAGCAGACGACTGAATTTAAATTCTGTTTTCTGAATTTGTATGGAATGAGTGAATTTATTGAAGTTGAAAGTGATTATAGAAATCAAACTCATGATGCTCTTACCAAGTTTTTATCCTATTAAAACCATATTGCATTGAAAAGTCCTAGATATTTAGTTTTCTTTAAGATATTAAATTGATACTCAGAGTTCTATATTTAGTCGAAGCCTTAGACTGGTCTTAGATTCTCAGGCTGGACTAGTATAATTAAGACTGTCTGTTACTTAAATATTACAACTGACTTATTTTGAGGTAGGAAAGTTAGCCACCTTCCCCCCGGCTAATCTTGAGTTAAGAACTTTGTTGTTATGGCAACGAGTCGGCCTAACTGTGAGTGGGACGTTTAAATACTGAAGCTGTTTCATACAAGATGGCAAATATTTGTTTTTTGGGAAGTCTGAAGAAGAGAACGAGTCTTTAGAGACAGAAACAACCCATTAGAGATCTACAACAACCAAGAAGTAGTAGGAACAGGTAAATATAAATGTCTATAGCAAGACATTTATGACTTAAAGTCACATTTAAGTCTAAGACCAGGTCTATCTTTATGCAACTGGCCCCAGGTCACACCTCTGTTAAGCACCCCCAAAATCATTAATGTCTGCCCTTATTCTGCTAAACAGTAGATCACAACCAGAAATAAGCAGCAGCCATCAGCCAAACACTGTGAAGTTTGTCTGCTCTACCAGCCTGTTTTTGCAGATTACTTTCTATTCTAAAAATGTAGCTTGCTGGTAAAATAGAGGAAGTGACTGGTGAACGTTGGGGACTGGTAGTCATATAACAAAGTTTAGTTTCCTGCCATGATCACGTGGATATGTGGGCTGACGGCGTCTCTGTCGACCTCTCACCACAGGTCTGGACGTCGGCAGATTCTGTCTCTGCACCGAGGAGGATTTCATAGAGACTTTACTGTCCAATCAAGTCAAGCTGTTCCTGTCGACCGACACACATGACGCGTCCAAGGCCTCACACAGAGGTGAGCTGGAGTCTGCAGCTCAGATCAGATCAGATCAGTAGAGTGGACTGTATGTGTGGCTGATGGAGAGGAACACAGATGAATCTAAATAAACTGTGGAGAGTGTTGATGTTTTGATGAAGCTGATTGGTTTAGGATGGAGCTGCTCTTTCTACTCTCTCTTTCCCTCTGTCTCTTTCTACTCTCTCTTTTCCTCTGTCTCTTTCTACTTTCTTTCCCTTTATCTCTGTCTCCTCTATCTCTTTCTACTCTCTCTTTCCCTCTATCTCTTTCTACTCTCTCTTTTCCTCTGTCTCTTTCTAATCTCTTTCCCTTTATCTCTGTCTCCTCTATCTCTTTCTACTCTCTCTTTCCCTCTATCTCTTTCTACTCTCTTTCCCTTTATCTCTGTCTCCTCTATCTCTTTCTACTCTCTCTTTTCCTCTGTCTCTTTCTACTTTCTTCCCCTTTATCTCTGTCTCCTCTATCTCTTTCTACTCTCTTTCCCTTTATCTCTGTCTCCTCTATCTCTTTCTACTCTCTTTCTTTTCTGCCTCTTTCCACTCTCTTTCCCTCTATCTCTTTCTACTCTCTCTTTCCCTCTGTCCCTTTCTACTCTCTTTCCCTTTATCTGTCTCCTCTATCTCTTTCTACTCTCTCTTTCCCTCTATCTCTTTCTACTCTCTTCTCTTTCCCTTTATCTCTGTCTCCTCTATCTCTTTCTACTCTATTTCTTTTCTGCCTCTTTCCACTCTCTTTCCCTCTATCTCTTTCTACTCTTTCTTTTCTGCCTCTTTCCACTCTCTCTTTCCCTTTATCTCTGTCTCCTCTATCTCTTTCTACTCTCTCTTTCCCTCTATCTCTTTCTCCTCTCTTTCTTCTCTGCCTCTTTCCACTCTCTCTTTCCCTTTATCTCTGTCTCCTCTATCTCTTTCTACTCTCTCTTTCTACTGTCTTTCTTCTCTGCCTCTTTCTGCTCTCTCTTTCCCTCTATCTCTTTCTCCTCTCTTTCTCCTCTGTCTCTTTCCACTCTCTCATTGCTCCGTTGCGGCATTTTAAAAATGACCCTGATTGGACAAAGGGGGGCGCTATAACGTTTGTTTACTTGTTTGTCCATGTGTTGTTTTCCAGGAAGGAAAAGTGATGGGATTTTGACATAAAAATATGAGATGTAGTAAATGTTTTGTCATTGATTGTTAAAGCAATATTCCACTTAGTTTTAACATGGGGGTTATTTGGCACTTGACCACCATGAAAACCAGAATATAAACTACTCACCAAGAGCGGATGCAGCTGGACGAGTTTATAGCGTTCTGATTTTCATTTAAAATGAAGTGGAATATTTCTTTATCCAGATGTAGGTGAGGATGAAGTCCTGTTTGTTTGGTTGTGGCAGGTGTCGCCTCTGCGCTGCTGTACCGGCAGACGGCGTCTCATCCGGCAGAGCAGCAGCAGCTCAGAGTTTTGTTCTCCGGAGACGCTCTGGACCCGCCGGGCACCGGACGGCCCGGTCTGAGCCACGAGCCGCAGGTTGGTGCACACTCTGACTCGGTTACAGTGACACACTTTCAAAGTTTCTCAGCATCAACTCCCAGTGAGATACTGCATCAGGCTCACTGGCCTCATTTAGCTCATGCTCCAGTGTGCAGAGCCTGATGATGGACCGGGAAAGACAACATGATGGATGATGCAGGTGACAGTTAACATCCTCTGGTTAAAACTGAGGCTTTGTATTCTGGGCAAAGCCTCAGTTTTAACCAGAGGAAGTTTGGAAAAGCTTGCCTCTGGAAATATGATTAGAAAATTCAGTATCTTCACAAGGCACAACAAGAAACTTATTGTTAATTTGCTTTGAACAGGTTGTGCTGTAGTTGTATTCATTTACTTGTTGGGAGCTGAATCTGGTTTCTCAGTGTTGCGAAGTATCCCTTAGCACATTCTGGGCGTCAGCAGTGCAAGGCTAATTGTTGTACGTTTGATTTCTTTCGTTTATGTTACTTCACTTTGTAAGTTTATTAAGAAGACTACTAGACAAATATTGTTATTGCTGTTCTGGTGTTCAGTCATGTTCATATGAGATATTGTTGGTTGATCTTCTCATTTGAAGATCGATTTACTACAGTGTTGATGATAGCATATTGATACACTCTTCATTTTGTATTCCTAAAAAGTCAAAAGACATGAATATGTTTTTTTTTAAAACAATCATGATTTGAAAAGTCAATGTAGAATTGCACCCCCACCCCCACCCCCAGGCCTCCATCCAGCAGGTTGCCAGTCTGCTGGGTGAGATGAGGAAGAGGTTTTCCCTGTTTGGCAGCCCTCTCAGCCTCAGCCTGGTGACGGTGCAGGGCTGCAGGGAAACCTGCGGCCGGGCGCTGCGGACGCTGCGGTCCTGGGGCGTCGGGCTGGACGAGGCCTACAGCCTGGCCGGGGCCCCGAGGGGCCCCATCCTCTCCCTGCTCAAACCACACATCGTGTTCACCGACGGCTCCGGAGGCAGCGGCCAGGAGTCCTGACCGCAGGAGTCCTGACAGCAGGACTCCTCACAGCAGGAGTCCCGACAGCAGGAGTCCTGACAGCAGGAGTCCGGACAGCAGGAGTCCCGACAGCAGGAGACTCACATCCTCTCTGCTCTTTACAGTGGGTTATCATACTATAAAGCAAGGAATCTCTGTCTGTATGTGTGTCTTTCACATATCTCGAGAACCGTTCGTCCGATCTACTTCACACTTGGTGGGTGTGTTGCTGGGGACCCGAGGACGTGCAGTGTCGGACTGGAGACACGACACGTTCAATATTCATAAACTTTGAATAAACAAGCGAACGGCGCTCTGTGCAGCAGCGGGGCTCAAAGCGAGCGACTGGAAGCGCAGTGTGGAGTGTGAAGTCGTTTGGATGAGCGGTTCTCGAGAAATCTGCAAGCAGCAATGCAGGAGGCCAAGCAGTCGGCTCGTTCCGAACAGGCATGTGAACGGGCACTGCACTAGTGTTATTAACTATCTGCTCCAAAACAATCTTCATACAAGCATGTCGTCTCTTTACCATGAACTGCCCACATTAGGATTCCTCACTCTGTACCTTATTCAGTCCAGCTGCCATTCAGTAGATGGTAAACCCTGTTTAAGCTGAGCTTGTTCTGTTCTTTTTATCCGTGTTCCTCTTACTTTGCCTTTGGAGATCCACATGTGCCTTCACTAAAATAAAATCACCTCGACCTGCTGATCTCTGACTCACTGAGTTTATCTGACCGCTCTGCACACATTCACTGTCTACATTTCTCTGGTACAGCACTGGGCTCAGTATGCACTGATCTGCCAACGAGTGGATCAAACACCAAATCAGTTGAAAGAAATGGTCAGACTCAACTTGATGCTGAAATATTGTTTTTAACCCAACCAATTAGGCTGATTGTTTAAACATTTTTAATAACCCAACATAACCTGACTTCATCAGGCTTGATGCTGAAGGCCCAGTCTGGTAATATAATCACCTGTTCTTTAATTGTCCAGAAGATGGCGCTATACAACCATCCTGGATTGTCTTCACAGTACAAATCAGCAGCATGGGTCCTGAGGAGTTGGAGTATTTGGTTGAAAATAAACTCTAAGCTTTTTTGGGGACCATTCATAAACTTTAGCCATTTTTTTTACAAACATTGTAATTGCAATTACATTGTCCATAAACCATTTATAGCTGTGAAATAAATGAAGCTCTCAGATTTTCATTTTATGTCAAAGCTTTGAAAGTTGCTCAAAAGAGACTAATTTGTAAGACAAGGTGATAATTTGGCAAAACGGTTCAATAATAATCAAAGTTGAATTTGACCAGCAACCACTTTGTCAGACTGGGAATATCTTTATTCATTCTCATTATAAAATTCTAGTTTGGTTTCTTACCTCAAGAAAATAAAAAGTTACAGGTATATTCTGAGAGGAAAGAGGGAAAGTCAACGGTTTGACCAAAATCAACACTAAACCCTGTGAATGCTGCATGTGGCGTGAAGCACCAAATAAAACACGGATACACTGATATCAGTCATTTTGCATGTATTAAGATCCTTCTGTCTTCTATTCTTTACCCAACATGATGCCCCTCGTGAAAACTATAGTGATCCTAGAGCAAAGCAATAAGTCCCAGTTGGAATATTATGGGAAGATCAAAAAGAATTTGCACAATATAAAGGTAAAAAAAGAAAAAAAAAGAAAAAGAGAACTGATGAAAAATGCTAACAATGTATTTACATGGTGATAAGGTGAAAAAAAGGTGCAAATAAAAGTGCACAAACAATATTAAGTGATACCATAGGAGATTAAAAAAAAACCCACAAAGTATGATAAGCTATGATTCCCATTTTATTAGTTTTTTTTTGTTAGGGGTTTTCTGAAAATAAAACAAGAAGACTACAAGTGTAATTGTTTGTTTGTTTGTTTGTATATACACTGCCAGTCAAAAGTTTGACACACCTGACAGAATGTTCCATGTTTTTCATTCTCTTAAAGCCATTCTGATCTAAAGGCTTCTGCTTAAATGCTTGAAATTAGTTTCTTGGATAAATATAAATAGTGAAGTTGACCCTATGTATGAATTTCTTTCCAAAGCCTTTGCCTTTCCATCAAGGCAAAGGGCTAATCTAAAAATATAAGATAGTTTTGATTTGTTTAACACTTTTTTTGTCACTGCATCATTCCATTTGTGTTATTTCATAGTTTTGATGTCTTTACTATTATTCTAAAATGTGGAAAATAGTAAAAATAAAGAAAAATGCATGTGTCCAAACTTTTGACTGGTAGGTTATATACAGTATATCCATTCTCGGTTTAGAGTGAACTTTTTGGCATCTGAAACTAATCCAAAGCCCAGTGCAGTGAGCCAGTCAGGGTTCAGTGCCTTGCTCAGGGGCACGGCGGCAGGACACATGGCTGTTGTCACACATACTGTCTGCTGAGGGGATCAAACATGTGAACTTTCAGTTACAGGACAGTATCCCTAACCGTTCATAATACCTTACTTTAGACTCTGTCCTTTAGTGTTAAAGCTACAGAACCAGATCCAGAGCTGCAGGTTACTCAGCTAAACTCAGAGTTAAGAAAGTTTTTGATTATGAATTTGGCTTTATTTGAATGTAGTTGCTTTGACTGATGTTTTTCATTCTCATTTCATTTTTTTTTTTTTTTTTTTGCTCTTGTAACTCGGTATTGTCATAAATAAGGGTCTGACCTTCAAGGTGTTCTCCAACATTTAAATAACGGTTCTACTTGACAACCAATAGTACCATACAGATAGTAGTGAGAGACTGGCAGGTAAAACCTCCGCTATGAACAAAAGTCTCCAAAACCACATCAGTGAAAACCACAGGATGACGGGACAGTGGCATTCAAGGAATTTTGTGGAAAGCAAGCTGGATTTCAGCTCCTGTGTCATGATACAGTTGAAGTTGCCTGATGTGAGGTGCCATCGCTCCTTTTTCATGGATTTTTTTGTGACCACACCAATGTTTTGAATTAACACTCCCTGTTAGAATATAGCCAAACAGTTACCAAAATAATTCTCACTGGCAAATGGTATCTATCTGAACTTATTAACAAGCTTTATTCTCCATAAGCTGATCATAAAAACATTACACCCCCATTTTAGTAAAAAAATCATTACCAGAGGTTCATCATTCAGTATCTTTTATTAAATCTTGAATCAAAGAATGGTAAGCATGTTAATTTGCCAACTGTCCTTTAAAAATGACACTAATTTTGTGCTAGCAATTACTTTGTCATTGTTTCTAAAATGGTATATATCTGATTTTGAAAACGAAAGTAACAGAATGGAAACCTAAAGCATGATGTTGGAGAAAAGATTATACTACAAAAACAGTACAATACAACACAATACAATACAATACAAGACAATATAATACAATACAATACAATACAATACAATACAATACAATACAATACAATGCAATACAATACAATACAATACAGCATTGTCTTTGGTCTTGTAGGCCAATGAATTAAATATTCAATCATACAATTACACAAAACAATTGCACAGCCAAAAACAGTTCACAAACCAACAGTATGTAAATACTGTAAAATATTTATTATATGCACACTGTGAATGGTGTGTAAAAGTTTCAGGTTCAGGGTTCAAACTTAACCAGCTCTCCTCTTCAGTATCCAATGTGTGTGTACATACCATTTCTGAATATACTTGTGTCTGGACAAACTATGATTTTTCAGCATCATACTGACTGTGGAGACACGAAGTGGGTAAAATAAACCCCCTGAAACTCAGTAAAGTGCTAAATGCTCAAAAAACAATAGTTAAACATTTTTCAAGTGGGGCACCGCAGGCCTCATGTCAGACCTCCAACAGAGAGCGTTTGATGTTGCGTTCATTGTTAACCCTTTCAAAGAGGCTTTGTGTGACGCTGCTCTGAGAGAAACACCCGTGCTGAGGTCTTTTGAGGCACTGGTCCCTGGAAATGTGCACCAACTCTCCGTGCTCTACGGCCTTCTATGTATTGTTGCTGGCTCAGGACATTTGGGACAAAAGAGCCTCTGCTGGTCAGGTACTATAAAAGGGAAGGCTTTCGCCAGGTAGGAAGGCAGTTCACCATCAGCAGCAACAGAAGCAGTAGTACCTGCATCAGCAGCAGAAACAGCCAAAATGTCCTCCACCGACATGAACATGATGAGCAGGGTAAGTCCCAACATCCATCACATTGTTTCATAAAGGACCCCATCACAGACCATAAAACAGCCCTCTAAACATAGATTGTCAACATTAAGACTAAGAATTATTGCTGCCTTTCTACAGTTAGTGAGAGGTTCTGATGAGAAAGACTCTCCTCTTGTTTTCAGATCGTCTTCTACGAGGACAGGAACTTCCAGGGTCGTTCCTATGAGTGCAGCGGCGACTTCGCTGACATGTCCTCCTACCTGAGCAGGTGCCACTCCTGCAGGGTGGAGAGAGGCTGCTTCATGGTCTACGACCGCACCAACTACATGGGAAACCAGTACTTCATGAGGAGGGGCGAGTACTCCGACTACATGAGCATGATGGGAATGAACGACTGCATCAGGTCCTGCCGCATGATCCCCATGGTACGCTCCACAAATTACATGTTAATCTCCTGGCCCAGAATCTAAAGTATGATGCACTGTAAAGGATGCCATCATGATTATTAATCATTTGTTAAATTTTTACATTACAGTACAGAGGAAACTACAGGATGAGGATCTACGAGAGGGAGAACTTCGGTGGCCAGATGTACGAGATGATGGACGACTGCGACAGCATCATGGACCGTTACCGCATGTCCAACTGCATGTCCTGCAACGTGATGGACGGACACTGGCTGATGTACGAGCAGCCCCACTACAGAGGCAGGATGATGTACTTCAGGCCTGGAGAGTACAAGAACTTCATGAACATGGGCTGGAGCGGCATGAGGTTCATGAGCATGAGGCGCATCATGGACTCCTGCTACTAGACTCTTCACTGATGTGCATGTAACAACAGCAGAAAGTCAATAAAGTACTGTACATGTAACTGAATCTCACTGTCAACCTGGTCTGTTTCTCATATGAACTGGAACACACAGTACACATGCAGCAATGACGAGCTTAGTACAGTGAATTCCCTGACAACATACATACAAATGTATGATGAGGTCATGAGGTTTTCTCTGGGGTAGTTTGTGGAAGCTGGTGAGTAGAATGGGAGAGATGTTGCAACCAATGATATGTTTGGCTTATTAGATTTTACATTTACAATTACAGGCATAAAACTGGTCAGACTGCTCTTGATTGCAAACCTGTAGATTTTGGTGTACTTGTAAACTCAAAGAGCTTCACTTGAGTAGTTGACAGTCCTGTGCTACCAATTCATTCAATTCAAACAGGACCCTGGGACCTTTTACAATCTGACAGAAGTCTTAAGTCATGTGCTACAAGACATTTGTCTGCATGTGAGCAAGTTAGGGTTAGGGTTAGGGTTTAGGGTTAGGGTTAGGGTTAGGGTTAGGGCAGCATGGATCATTTTGTTTCCTCAGATGAGCTCCAGTGATCTGATCTGCGCTCAGTTGCTCCTACAGTCTACAGTTCAGTCTCCTAAGTCTACAGTTCAGTCTCCTAACACTACAGTCTTCAGTCTCCTAACACTACAGTCTACATGACTCATTGAAGCAGCCCCTTACCCGACAGAGGGCTCACAGGTGATGAAACCTTCTTGTGGCCATGATGGAGGTCCTTAGCTCTGTGAACAGCTGATTGTGTTTCTAAACAACTTTCTGTACAACTTGTCTGTCTCAACAGAACTGACGTCATTCATTTCTGTGCTGTGAACTGATCATTTCATCACTTCCATCAGACAGATTTTTTGTTTAGATAATATCAGCTTGTTAGCTAGCTAACCATTGGACAGCTATAACCATCACTGTCTTATTGTTAACACAAATGATTAGCACACTAGCTAACATATGTATTTGAAGCTAGCATTAGCATGTTAACATTAACATCAGTTGATCTTCTAAATGAGCCTGCTAGCTAGCTAGCTAACAGTTTGTTCAGGTTAAGTGAGCTCACTCCTCTCTAGTTACAACTTGGAAGACTAGGGCTAAAAGCAAGACAGTTTACTGTGTCACAACCACATTTGGAAACAAATCCACCTTATCAGACTATTCACTTTTACATAGAATGCTACTGAGTAGATCTACACATGATCTCGCTTAAGGTACCACCAATGCCAGCTACCACCACTGGACGTGAATGTTGTCACTTACTGTGAAAGAAACATTATAAAATAGATAAAAGAGGCACATAACTACATCATTTCACATTGAAATTGAGGATATTTTGTAATACTGTTATGCCAATTTTCTCACTCTCTATTGTCATTTATTTATTAGTGGTCAGGCCTACCAGAATGGTATCATCAGCAAACATGATAATGTGGTAGAGCTCTGTCTAGGTGACCAGTACAGAAGCCTGAGAACACAGACTTTAAAATCTGCTGCCATTGTTTGGTTTAAGTATTTAAAGTGATTTATGACCACAAAAAGTAATTAAAAATATATATATATTTTTAGACTCTCAAAATGTTCAAGCCCCTTAATAATTTCCTGTATTCCTAGTGTCACATAATGCATCAAATATTAAGATAGCATTTGCACACCCTGCATACTGTACTTGTAACGGACTGTAAATTTGTAGGTCTGTAAACTGTAAACATCTGTTAGCCTGTAAATCTGTCAATAGTCTATAGCCTATTCTTTGAAGCCAACAGGAGTCTGTGTTAGCATGAAGAAGATGTTGTATCTTAAATCTTCAAAATGTTCTTTCTTTGTATATCCTATTGTTAGCTGCTGTAATAATCAAATTTCCCAATGGGGATCATTATGTTATTTGTGACATGAATATGGAATTGTGTGCAACTTCATTAGTCAAGGATGTCAAAATAAAAGTTCACCTTTTAAAATTCCCTGAGAGAGAATTCAGTGTTGTATAACTTGATGTTGTTACTCATCAACCACAAAATAGATAAATATATTCCATGTAGTACAGTCAACGGCTGGCAAATTACTAAATGTTAGAGTTTTATACTATTAGGTAATTGCTCCTGCAGTTAGCTATATTCAATAAAAATCATATTCAATTAAAATGCAAATAGTAATGTCTGTCACATTTATTTTGATATTCCCTTCTGTTCATTTGTGTCATGAATGATTACTCAGGTGTTCCGAATGAGATGAAAACCCCTCGTTCAAATAAAGTGGTATTCAGACACACACTATGAGCAGCCTACATAGATAATCAGAGATGTAGCAGGGGAGACAGGGTGATCAAAACTAAACCATGTAATTTCACAACATGAATTCCCAAGTTTGTGTATTTTACAGGTGCAAAGTCATATTTACAGCATAGTAAATTAATACATAAAATGTGTAGGGCACTAAAAGTCTCACAGTGAAGTAAATGAGACAACTGTAAGAAAATTAACAACAAAATGGAAATATAAGCATCATAGTTATTTGGTCAAAGCTGCAACACAGTATCTGTTTAATGTGATGTTAAAGCTCAACAACAGTCCAGGAGACAAACTGGAGTTTGACTGATTGATACTAATAACAGCTCAGTGGTTTCAGTGCCACTAACGCTGTTGGGGTGGCGAGGTAAAGCATACAGCACTTGGATATTTTAAAGGTAGTTAATATTCTTTAGGAGTAATACTGGATGATATTGTTATCACAAGTTTTACTCATGACATTACCGTTATTGATTATAAGTGAATATAAACTCATTCTTTTTAAGATTCAAATGGCATGTTGAATTGATGAGGGAAGTAACTATCAGGTAACAATGCAAAGGCACAGACTCAAAGTGGCAAGATGACCGTCATCCCTTTGAAGAAGGCATCCAACTTCAAGGTGACCAGTGTTCACCTTGAGAAAAAAGGTCAGAGAGCCTTTCCCGTAATGGGAAGTTCACACGTTTGATCCCTGCAACATCCAATGTGCCCATCAACAGCCACATGTCACAACACTGACAGCCACATGTCACAACACCTGCTGACTCATATAATAACAGTGTCAGCTACATGTCAGTATCAGGCTTCTACAAGGCAACAGTAAACATATCGTCCCCCATAAATGATGCAGGCATCCATTTTGACTTTTGATTATAGAGTCGCCATCAGGTCAATCAGTGGGGGAGAGCAGGGCATGTTGTCACACTTTTTACTCATTGGTGTATTTCTCATCAGTGCCTTACTACTGAGATACAATATATACAGTATTTTTCTAGCTAGATTAAGGTCTTCTCTAAAAAATGGCATTTTTACATCTTGAATAATTTACTGGAAGAAACAGTTATTAGGCCTACTGATTAAATACCACTTGACAACTTGTGACAGCTTACCCCATGTCAGGGCATGTTGTCACACATGATGGGGCATGTTGTCACATAAACAAGTGCGCTGTGTTTGTGCACACAATTCCATTTCCTCTGAAGTATAAATCCTATAATAACATGAAAAACATACTCTTGTATTGAAAACAACATACTTCATCTCAGAAATCAACACCCACCACACACCAGGTAAAATAACCTGTCCCTCACCTATCCTGGGATGCTCAGACAAACATAAGTTCTGATATAATTTCTAACAATATGATATATTAATGTACATGTAATATATACACATTTAATTTGATGTTTTATTATATAAAATGGTTCTTAGTCACTTAAAGAAAACAGTAATAATAGTAATCTGCCTTTGCAGACTACCCTCTGTGACTGTATGTGAGGCTTGACCAGCAGTGAGATCACTTGCTACACAAGCAAAGGTTTGTGGGTGTAACAAGTCCAACCAAAATCATATTTATTCAGAAAAGAATGAATGTAAAGATATTTCTAATCATAAAAAGGATTTGGATAGTTATGACAACATCCCCTGAAATCAATGTGACAACATGGCCCAACCCAGGCATTCCTGACAAAGGTCCCTTACCTGAGCATAGAGCTTCACTAAACCATTCAAATTGATGATCAGGTTATAGCTGAACCTTGCTTTTATGTGTCACAATATAGAATTTTGATTCCTTTATAAGAAAAAAATGAGAAGAAAAACACTAAGATTTTCATTATTTACTTTCATGTATACAAATTGCTTGATTGAGTGTTTGAGTTGGACTTTTGACTCTAAAATATTTAGTCTCAGAAATAAAAACAATTTATTATATTATACAATTACATTATTTAAAAACATTATATACATTTGTATTTTAGAGTGGGTTTTTTTTCCAGAATCCATAAATCATGTTAAGACATGATTGAGAACCAATGAAAGACAAGACCAAATGCTTTTTTGTAAGAGAAAAGCCTATTCTGTGGCCTTTTGAGGGAAATGTGGACAAACCCTCACTGCTCTATGGGCCTTTATGGCACGTTGCTGGCTCAGGCTGTTTGGACAATGGGCCTTTGGGCTGTCAGGTACTATAAAGAGCAAGGCCAGGTTCAGGTAGACAGTCAGTGGACCCACAGCAGCAGCAGCAGCACCTGAGGCACCAGAGGAACCAACTCTCAGCCAAAATGACCTCCAGCGGCATGAACATGATGAGCAGGGTAAACTCACACTTCACATATGGATTAACAAATACATTTCATCTGTGACTTTCACAGGCTGGCCCTGTCTGAGGAATTCCTTCGCAACAAAAGGGTTTCTTGACTGTTGTGACTGACACATTTTGAACTAGTAGGGCAGTTATGTGTTCAGGAAATCAAAATTAGACAGGATTCTCCTCTTGTAGGGTTCCAAAACACTATGGATTCATTTTGTGAATACAAAAATGATTTCCTTTGCTCAATATCAAAAAACGCAGATGGTAACATCCTCTAAAATTGTTCACCTTTGTAAGATGATAACACAAGACAGCTAATAACATCAACAACATTCAGTAGTGAGTTTTTTTTCTTTCATTACAGCGATCACTTTGTTAGAGTAGACGTCATATGTTTCACAGGGTGGCCGTCTCATTTCGGAAGGAAACTCTCCTCTTGTTTTCAGATCGTCTTCTACGAGGACAGGAACTTCCAGGGTCGTTCCTATGAGTGCAGCGGCGACTTCGCTGACATGTCCTCCTACCTGAGCAGGTGCCACTCCTGCAGGGTGGAGAGAGGCTGCTTCATGGTCTACGACCGCACCAACTACATGGGAAACCAGTACTTCATGAGGAGGGGCGAGTACTCCGACTACATGAGCATGATGGGAATGAACGACTGCATCAGGTCCTGCCGCATGATCCCCATGGTACGCTCCACAAATTACATGTTAATCTCTAAAGTATGACGCACTGTAAAGGATGCTTATTAACATCATGATTATTGATCATTTATTACATTTTTCTCTGCCATTACAGTACAGAGGAAACTACAGGATGAGGATCTACGAGAGGGAGAACTTCGGTGGCCAGATGTACGAGATGATGGACGACTGCGACAACATCATGGACCGTTACCGCATGTCCAACTGCATGTCCTGCAACGTGATGGACGGACACTGGCTGATGTACGAGCAGCCCAACTACAGAGGCAGGATGATGTACTTCAGGCCTGGAGAGTACAGGAACTTCATGAACATGGGCTGGAGCGGCATGAGGTTCATGAGCATGAGGCGCATCATGGACTCCTGCTACTAGACTCTTCACTGATGTGCATGTAACAACAGCAGAAAGTCAATAAAGTACTGTACATGTAACTGAATCTCACTGTCAACCTGGTCTGTTTCTCATATGAACTGGAAGACACAGTACACATGGAGCAATGAAGAGCTTAGTACAGTGAATTCCCTGACAACAGAAGTAGTAGCAGTACACAAATTCTTTACTCAAGTAAAAGTGCAAATACTCATCTAAAAAAATACTCAGGTAAAAGTTGAATTTCATTGCCATTTCAAATCCTTTACTCAAGTCAAAGTATAAAAGTACATGGTCTTAAATTCACTTAAAGTCTAAAAGTAAAAGTAAAATTCATTAGTCATTTCTAATGTTCTAAACTGGTTTTCTGTTGAGCGTTCCTCTGAATCCCAGATGAGAAAGAGTCTGCAGCTCAGATCACTAACGTTAATTCTCTCTCTCTCTCTCTCGTTGCTTCTCTCTTCTTCTTGTTGCTTCTTCCTCTCTGTCTCTTTCTCTCCTTTTTGTTGTCGCTTTGGTGAACAAACAGCCAATCACATTTGGCCCCTGATCAGCTGCTTCCGGGATGGAAGCTGTCTGATACGGGAAATGAAAAAAAAAAAAAACAGTTGATGATTTCCCAAGAGTAATGGGTCCGTTTTGAAAATATAGTGAGTAGAAGGTACAGATTTTTCTTTTGAAACAGTCTTAAGTGAAAGAAAAACAGTAAGAAAGTATTTTTACTTCGTTACTTCCCTGCCTGACAATATAGATCAACTCTGGTGGAGAAGGTTGTGAATGTGGTGGAAGATGGAGAGACAACTGGGTGGGACTTTACAGTTTATGATATTTTGCATTCACTTTTCCATTTTAGGCTCCTAGCTGACTTTCAGTGAGTGCAACAATAAAACAATCTTACATTCCTACAGCATGAACATTACAAGCAACAAATAACAGAGGGTCAAAGCCATAGCAAGAGGGCGGAGGGGGTGGTTGGGTCTAATCTGATCTAATCTAATTCACCTGGACATCAATGATGAGAGGAGAGGTCCAATTTGACATATCTGATGACACAGATCAGCTGGAGTCTCTCACAGACAGTAAACAGTACTCAGCGTTATCTTTTTATTCTCAAAGTCTTTTTATTCTTTTTATTCTCAAAAGTCTCTTCCTGTTCTTTTCATTTCTTTTATGACTCGATCCCTCCGATTGGGAGAAAATAATTCTGACATCAGCAACCGGATCCAGCAGTGACACGCTCAAATACAAACGTGGTTTATTTTACAATTGCAAAGTTTTGATTTCCAGTGTTTTTTTTCACAAAAAATAAATACAAATGTTACATTGATGAATCCAGCGACTAAGAAAACACAAAACACTTCATAGTGATGAGACTCATTGTAAACTCTGAAATATACATCAGCATGATGGTGATAGTTCACATGGCCAAAAAAACGTGTAAAAATGAAAACAGAAATTCACCTGAGTTAGGGTTAGCAATTCAAGCATTTTAATGGGAAAAATCCAGCGTTTTGGTCTTTGTGAGAAATTAAATGAATACTGTGTTTTTTTTATATGAATAACACACTCTGTTCTTTTGTTCTTTGTTCTCAGAGTAGAGTGTCTTTTTTTCTCTACATACCATGGTGAGGTAATCAGTGCATGTATGTGTGCACGTGTGCTATATATGGTTATGAAATGGTTTTGAGTGTTCTTATAGGTGGACAATAGTTTATGCTATCCATATGTGTTTCCATATTAGGTTAAGTTGGTTGGCTTTGTCTCAAGAAATCTGAACCTGTGGGTTTGGCTCTGCATCCAGATTTATGATTTAATTTACTCTAATCTATATAAGTGGACCGTCTCCACTCCTTTCTTTGTCACTTCTTTGTTGCTTATCTGGAACACTGAACTGAACCATGCATATCTGAATAAAGAATCCACAGAAGACTCTTGAACCTTTGCTCATTCATTTTGACCCACAAGGGTGAGACTCATTTTTCCCCTACATCTTGTAAACGTCAAATGGTAAAACCACCAGGACACAAGACTAAAACGCTGTACATTTTCTCAGTAAAATGTTTTAATAACCGTGTGTGGGAGTTTGTTCACATGAACCAATACATGTGGTGAATGATAATGAATGCTCCAGTGTCCGTTGTATGAAAGGAAAGGCATGGTCTTAAAGGTAACTGAACGAATACTGTCGTCTTTTCTTGACAATAACACTGAATTGTCTCGAGTTTCCCTGTTAAACCTGCAGTGTAGCCTATTGTACAGATGACAAAGCCAAATGGAAAAAAGGAACCCAATTCTTAAGAAAGTCTTACAAAACATAGAATCACCCATGACAGCATAATTCTGCAGTAAACATTAAAATGGGAAGAACAGGAAAGTAGCTAGCTAGTAAACTTTTATTGTGTATGCAAACATTTTGACGCTTCCTTGTTTGTAGCGCTTTGTTCTACCCATCATATAAAATCTCGAAAATCACCATTTTAGGGTGTGGATTTTAGTGCATTTCATCATTTCCTCAGCTGCTGTTTGAATTACATTATAATGTGGCGACACCCTTCATTTAAATACACCAGATACAAATGGGGGTAAAAAAAAAATTCCTGCTGGTCAAATATGGCTCTTTCTGTTTGAATGGACGGTTCATGTGGGACTAGAGTTCACTGCTCTTAAAGCTGCTCTGTGTATCATTTTACCATCAATAAATCATCAGCACATTCATGTAGAGACATCAGTATAATTACAGTAATCAGCCTCTACTCTGCATCCTCCATTGTTTCTCCACCTGGTGGATCTGGAGGGAAATCTGCTGGATCGCTTTACGGCACAAAACAGGAAGAGGTTCTGTTCTTCCAGAGCAAACGGAGCTAAAGCTGAAAGAGTTTCTGGCAGCAGATGGTGGAAGGAGGGAAAGGAAGATGGAGAAATCACTTCCAGCATGTTGATCCTCTTCAGGGAGGAGGGAGGGGGAGGGGGGGCAGGAAGCAACGGGGCTGATGGGAAATGTAGTCTTAATGTGGGGAAACACTAGAACTAACAATACTACTGATGTGAGATAGAGGAGATCAATCATCTCCACCATGTTGTCATTGGTTTACAGCCATTCTACCAAGGCAGCAATGATACACTGATGGTTAAAATGCTGCACATAGCATCTTTGATAAGAACAATATACTTTAACCACAAGTACAAAAGATGAACGCAAGATGAATAAAAATTTTGCGGAAAATCTGCAAGAACCATAAATTAAGCTGTCAGCAGATTTCCACTGTGAGCAAAACATCTGTACAAGCTTCCAACTGGAAAACAAAGAAAGAATCACAACATGAAATGACAAACCTGATGATTAAAACTACTACTTACATATTACAATCCATGCTACTTACAGTATAAAAATTAGTTATCTCCTATACACACATACAAAAAAGCCAAAATATATCTACAAATTTGTTACAAAGGCAAAAAGGCATTTTTTTGTGAAAAGACATTTATGCCTCTTAAGACAGTAATTCATAAATATCCGTTGATGTTGGGCACTTTCAGCCTTTCAGTCATGGCACATCTTGTTCTGTGAGGTTTTAAGTCTGAATGTCAAAATAAAAGTTAATTTCCTTAAGCCACACTGTCCACACAGAGGTGAGGGGGTTTAGGAAATCGACGAGAGCAGTTACCGCGGTTACAAGGGACTGGCCGCCATCTTGGAAGACTGTACTGGTAAAACTACCTGCAGACATCAGGCACAAATTAGACCGCTTCCTTGTTTTTTCCCGTAGGAAGATGAGGAGGCAATTAAGAAATCTCGGAACCCATCGTCTATCAGTCTGACGATGATCAGACTCTGGGGGCGACGGCCAATATTTGGGGGTTTCCGGTGTAGCCAGCGGACATCCGGGCCAAGACTTCCTCTTCCGTGCTCCGGTCATTGTTTACAGTCCGATTAGCATCTTGAGACGCGAGAGTCGAACGTTTCTCCACACAAAACACAAACATCGATACTTTTTGTAGGTGTTTTAGGTCCGGACGACATTTCGGCTAATCTCTATAAACAGATATCTGCATATGAGACGTCGTCTCTCATCTCCGACTCCATTCTCGCATCTCAAGTTGCTAATCGGACTGTAAACAATGACCGGCACACGGAAGAGGAAGTCTTGGCCCGGATGTCCGCTGGCTACACCGGAAACCCCCAAATATTGGCCATCGCCCCCAGAGTCTAATCGTCGTCAGACCGATAGACGATGGGTTCAGAGATTGGCAATGAAGAAACAATCTCTGTATCCCTTGTAACCAGAGGTAACATCTCTCCATACATTACACTGGCCAAACCACAGCCAGGACAGGGTGTGTGTGTGTGTGTGTGTGTGTGTGTGTGTGTGTACACGAGTCTTTCATCAGCTGTGTCAACTGACCAATCCAACAACAAGCGGACGTCCTGTAAAGCTGCTGAGCTTATTCTCCCGTTGTATTGGATTTACCATAAATACGAGCTGCTGACTAGGAAACATCGTTCACATCGCCTCCTAGTGGTGACTGCAGGTTTTACATGTGGGATTTTTTCCCACTTGGTCATGAATTGCAGAAATGTGTCGACACATGGCAGCGAATCCGCCGCTGTCAGCAGTCCAAGGTAACAAAAATCAAAATTATCCGATATATTCACACAAATACAATCAACTGTACGAATCAAATGTGAGCAGTATCTGCTGCAGTTGATTTTAAAGTACCACAACAGCTGACCTGATGACCGCCATCTTGGATGTGGGCGACCGAATGAGTTACACATGTGAAGTTGTGGCAACGAGACGCCGTCCTGTGCTTCTGCTTCTTCCAGTATGACATGATGATGACACGCAGCGTCAAGCAGAAGGTGTTTTTCTTTTTTGAAGACTTCCTGTGTCAACCGCCGACCTTTGACCTCTAGCTTGCCACCGAGTGGACCCATTCCAAACATTACAGCTGTTGTTGGTCATGCTGGGATGCCACATGCTATCACATGCTCTCGTGTAGTTTGGTGTTCGGTTTCATCTCTTCTTCCCTCCTTGTCTCCGGCTGTAGTGTGGAGGCGGAGCAGGGGGAAGCCATCTTGGATCCTGGCGGTCAGGCAGCTGGAGTCGCTGCAGGTGAAGCTCGGGTCAGATGGACGTTTCATTGCTGCCACTTGGAAAGAAGAGGAAGGTGTTTTATTAAATACAGCTGCATCTAACATGACAGAAAGGGCAACAGCTCAGTATTACAAACTAAATCTATATGGTGTGGACATAAATCATAATACACTGATATATACAGTACTGTGCAAAAGTCTGAGGCATATGTCAAAGAAATCCATAAAGTGAAGATGCTTTCAAAACTAATGAAATGAAAAGTTTCTGAATATCAAAAATTTACAATGAACAGCAGTCTACTGACACACTAATGCAGAAAACAAACATCTAAGACTTCTAAGAAATGTATATAAAAAATCTAGGGTGCCTAAGACTTTTGCACAGTACTATATACTGTATATATAAAGAATGTACAAGTATGCTCAAATAATTAAAAATATATACTTTGGCTATTAACCACTATTTTTCATATGAACATAGTCAATAAATCAATTGTATTCAAATCAATTGTCTTTTGTCTATATTTACACACATGTATTATTAATACTACTGTTTATCATCATGAAAATTAGCAAAACAAATGTAAATATTTTCCCTTAATATATTCATTAAAGTCATATATAATTTTCATCCATCCTAAGAAGTAGGTGTAGTGCCGATTCTTAAAATATTATTTAAAGCTGGAATCCAGGACTTTTTTCCAGTAATAAATAGTTATAGTCGAGTCAGGTTACACATTACCAACTGGCAGTTTTGCCGTGGTTGGAGAAGCTCTCCATAGACCACTGTTGACATTTTTGACCAGGTACAAAGATCTGCTAACTGTGCAGCTAACTTTAGCCAACACAGGTTACCTGCGCCAGGTAGCCGAGTGCCACAAACTTGTTAGCATACTAGCTAGCTAGCATAGCCTACTAGCTAGTTAGCATACTAATAATAATGTTTGGCCAACCTGACTGATATGTTAGCAGCACACACTGTATTTACACCATCATAAGCCATGTTGTTGCCTAATTTCATTACAAAAGCTACAGTCATTAAAAGTCAAATTAGCTGGTCTGGGGAAGCCATTTTTACTGGAGTGGGAGCTGTTTACTGGTGAGCACACTGACTGGCTGATACACTTTCTCTGATAATATAATGAATAATATAATACTGCCATGGTTGTTTGGTTGTAGTCTGAACATCATGTTAAATAATTTTCACCGCCAGAGGGGGAGACAAAGCGGGGAAATCAGAGAAATCCTGTATGGGTTCGGGGTTTAGTTATTCTTTAAATGAAACAAAGTGAGATAATTTCACTTGTTTCCAATGCAAATCATTTTGAACCAAATGACACAATCCTGACACTGCTGGAGGGATTTGCCTCGTTTTGAGACTAATTGGCTTTCTTTGGGAATATCTGTCAGTATATTATATTTCTGTACAGGAACACTCACTCTGACTCTGAGTCGTGTCCGTCTTCAGTCCCGTTGACGGTGGTGGTCGTCAGCATCGCGGTTACCATGGTGACTCCGTTGTGCTGTTGCCGCGGGGACAGGGGCGGGTGTGGCAGAAGCTTGATCAGAACCCCGTTTCCCCCGGCGACCGGACGAAGGCCTCTATTGGTCGGAGGGGAAGGGGTGGGGGGGCGGGGGAAGTCGCTCAGTTTCTCCCGAAGGCGATTCTTCATGTTCTTGTCGGCCAGAGGAGGAGGAGAGGTCACCCTGTTCTTCAGAATCCCTGAGAATAAACACAGATAGACAATATTACACAGAACACCCCACCCACCGTACTCGCTCTCTGACCGTCAGCCAATCAAATCAGAGACAGAGCCATGAATCTGTATCAAACAGGCTCCTGATTGGCTGTCTGTTCAACTTCATTCTCATGTGGAGACACACAGCAGGTCTGAGGCTTCAGGGAGACAAACTGAAGATCAAGATAAAAAAAAAAGATCTGTTGTATACGTGTGTAATTAAAACTCTAAATCTGCTCTAAATGTTTCACACAGATTCCGAACAGAACATACCATTGAAAACAGGTAGAGTGACATATTTCTATGAAACATGTATACCGTATTTCCTCTAATAGTGGCCGGTAGTCAATTAAAAGCCAGGTCTCCGATAATGGCCGGAGCCATTTGTTCAACACAAACAAATAAAGGCCGGCCCCAAATACAGGCCGGGGAAAAAAACAAAGGAAAAAACAACGGTGGATACCGGTAAACTCCTGGTGCCTGTTATATAATGTAACTGTAGTTTGTAGTAACGTACAAGTGCCACAAGATGGCGGTATGCCACAAGACGGCTCGGCCGGCGGAAGTCTCCGGAGCGTGTCGTCGTCGATTACCGTAATTATCGTAATGCATTCCAGTAACAAAAAAACGCTACCTAACGAACCCCAACAGAAGAAGATCAGAAAACAAGGAGGCTTCGTACTAAAATATGAGCAAATATACTTATCAAACAGAGGGAATTAGAAATCAAGGCCTGTCTCTAATATAAGCCTGCTTCCAATAAAGGCCTGGTACCCTCTGCAGTTGAGGTAAATAAAGGCCCGGGCCAATATTAGAGGAAATACGGTATTAGTGGTCTGTTGTCTCTCACCTCTTCTTGGTTGGTTGTAGCTGTCGGGCGAGCCGGGCGAGCTGGGCGGAGCTCCGCCTCTGACCCCGCCCTCCTTCTCAGACGGGGCGTGGCCGTTCAGCTCCACGCTCACCTTGGTCTCCACGCGAAGCGTTTCCCCCCCGCCGGGCTCCTCGCTCTCACTGGCTGTCGGCAGCTCCACCGGCCAGTAAGGCCTCACGTGATTGGCTGCTGTCTCCGCTGTCACAGGACAACAAGTTGATTTAATGTGAAAAAGAGCTGAAGCCTGGCTGAGACTGAGACAATGAATCCGTCAGGTGTGTGTGTGTGTGTGTGTGTGTGGATGCTGTGTAATATTTAGGTATTAAGACTTTAGCACTGGTTAGATCAATATATCTCAGGTCGATATTGACTTTTTATCAGAAAACAGATATCAGCCTGTCAGTGTTGTCGTTCTGATCTTCAACTCAAAGTTTCATCAGTCTGGTTTTAATGGAGAGTTTTAGAGGTTTTTGCATCCTGACAGGAATAAAATTCTGGAGGAAACACTGAATACTTGGAATTTTTGGGAATTACTTAGAATGAGAACAGTAAAATCTAAAGATCAGCACACAATTTCAGCAAACAGCAGCTTCCAAACTACTGGATCAGCCTGTCAGCCTTCTAAAACCCACATGGGTCAAACCCTGTGCGGGACCAGGATGTTCCTCTGTGTGTGTGTGTGTGTGAGCTCCTTACCCAGCGGCGTGCCGTGCGGCGGCTCTCTCTCGTTGTTCCACCTCTGCTTCCGTCGGCTGCGCTCGTCCTCGCTGTCGGACGAGCGGGACGAGGCGTACGAGCTGCTGTTCTCCTCCAGAGACAGCTCGCTGTCCGAGTCCGAGTCTGCAGCCCAGAAACACTTCATCACATTTACATCCAACTTCAACTTCTACTTCTACTTCAACTTTATTATTATCCCGAAGGAAATTTGGTCTGCAGCGGGCATCGAAACACATCAGGTTACATAAAAAACATAAAAACATCGACAACAACAAACATCAGAAATATAGAACACAGAAATTCCCAGCTCAAGTACAGCTCAAGTAAAAAAAAACAAAGACTCTCCTACCACACTGAACCAGAAACTGAAAAACCAAAACTGGGAAACAATACCAGATCCAATATTATGCACTGCAAGTGAAGTGCAAAAAGTGCAAAATGAAGTACAAAATCAAATCGAGTAAAGTGCTGTGCAGTGGCAATAAGTAAAATATAATAAATAATATTAAATAATATAAGGGTGTGCAAGTCTAAAGTTAAAAGTAAAAAAAGTAAAAAGTTAGGCTAACAAATGAAGCCTGTCAATGACAACAGGAATAAAGGAAGCTCTGGCACGCCATGTCTCCTTGTCATTGGCATTCTGAAACGGAGGCCAGAGGGAAGGAGGTCAAACTCCTTATAAAGTGGGTGGTCAGGACAGTTAAGAATTAGTTGAGCCTTATTGATAACACGCTTACTGTAAATGTCCTTGCCAGCCTGTTTTTACTGGACAGACTGAGGCAACCAAACCAAGCCACAATGCAGCAGGTAAAAACAGGTTCAGTAAAACAGGTTCCAGACTGTAATCACAGGCTCCGTTCACACTGCAGTCAGTTCTGAACTGCTGCTCAGATCTCTTCATATCATCATGTGTAACCCACATCCCATAATAATCTCATTGTTGAATTCTGAACTAAGATGTTTGACTAGCAAATAAACCCACCAACAGCCAAAGAAGAAAAAGTTTCACTTATCGACTTTTCCACAAAGGGCCAAAATTAAAATAAAACACATTACCTTCTCTTTTGGAGCGTTTGCGGAGGAAGATGGAGGAGTCGCCGTCGCCATAGTAACTCTTTTTAGCAGAGGAGGGGGTGGTGCGCTTCTGTCCTGAGTCCTCCCTTTGCAAAGAACAGGTCATGAGTTATTACATTTCATGTAGCCTGTTAATTAAAGGGAGGCGACACTGCAAACACACATACATCTGATTTCGCAGATCCACAGAGTGTCTGCGCTCTGTATTATTACATTTTCATCATTAAAAAAGTGCAACTCCTGCATTTTGTAATAACCACCGCAATATGTAATAATTTATTACAAAATGCGGGGAAATTTATTACATATTGCGTTCAGGCTGTGTATTACAAAATGCGGCAGATTATTACAAAATGCGGGTGTTATTACATAATGAAGTGAAAATGTATTACATTTTGTCGAGTTATTACATAATGCGGTGTTACAGGTGTCTGACATATTGTGAATGATGTACAGATAATTTAAGTCCCACTGAAACAGAAGTTAGAGCGTCTTTAGCTTCTGTACTGTGACGTATTTCCCCGTGAAACGGAATATTTGAGCGGTGTACAGTTACAAGAGGGATTTAAATCAAATCCTTCGCATTTGATTGGACCGCTAAACAGAGGGCGGGGCTTAGAGTTTAGCGTGATGCGGAGCTACAGAGAGAAACAGAGCTACAGAGGACTGTTGGCTCCACACACACCAGGCTGAAGAATGATTGATGGGTGGATGTCATGATATTATTGGTTGAAATTGTTTGGTTCATGCTTACGTAAGCACACGGCATATTTTGTTTTACAGGAAGAAAACATGATTGGATTTTGATATAAGAATACAAAGAAATAGATTTTTTGTATTTTTTTGGCATATATTGTTAAATAGATGCACAGTATGACGAGGATGTGATCTAAAAGGGTTAAAAATGCATTTTTCATTTCATCTCAACTTTAAACAAATGTTGTGGAATGGAGCAATGAGACGCATCACTCCCTGAAGTTTCATCAAAATATGATCAGTGGTGTCAGAGATGGACTGATGAACCGGGGGCAACCCATAGTCTCTCCCTCGATTTCACTGTACTAACTAGTGTGTGTACTAAACACAGAAGCAGGTTTGTTGAAGCCTCTTTCAGTCTAGCAGCTGGTTACCTTGCAGCCTGGCTGCTGCTGCGGCTCCTGCGGTCCAGAGAGGCGGTGGACTCTCCGATGGCGGTGCGATACAGACCGTCGTCTTCACAGAACGAGTGTTTCCCGTTCAGAGAGCGCTGCGGAGGAGGAGAGGAGGAGAGGAGGAGAGGAGAGGACAGTCAGCAAGGCACAGGGTGTGGAGCGATGAATCTCCTGTCCGTTCACAGCGTCAAACAGCGATATCTTTTCCACTTATTGCATGTCATTCTGAATAAGACTGCCGGCTAAAAGCGTAAAATGTGAATGTAAAAACGTTATCTAGCTTTGATGTGAGAAGACAGGAAGTGGGCGTACGGTGAGCTTGGCGGTGCGGGCGGAGGTGGATTCCTCTGTGATCGTCTTCCTGCCGGTGAAGACTTCCTTCAGGTTCGTCCTCACCTCTTTATTGAAGACGCAGTGGAAGAAGAAAATGCAAACACCCTGCAGAGAGGAGAGCCGAAGACTTACAGGCCACTAATGCACTTATGCTATATACATTACAATATACATTTTATTCACCGATTAAGTTACTGTCTAAGTTTTAGATACAAGGACTGACAGTTTGTGGAGGTTAAACTTCGCCTATGTTTGTCATGTCTGTAAACACTGGAGTCCAAGAAAAATGCGTGTGATTTCAAGTGATTTATAAAAGCTCCAGTGTTTATTATTAAGTTTATTGGTAACACTTTACAATAAGGGTCACTAAGTTAAGGATTAGTTAATGCTTAATAAGCATTAACTAACTAACCCTTAATTAACAGTTAACTAATGTGTCTGGTAATCATTTACTAATGGAGTCCATGTTAACTAAGGTATTCATTTATACATTATTTAATAGTCATCTTTATAAACTATTAAATAATGTATAAATTAATACCTTAGTTAACATGAACACCATTAGTAAATTACACATTATTTAACTGTTACTTAAGCATTAACTAACCCTTAACTTAATGACCCTTATTGTAAAGTGTTACCAGTTTATTTTCCATGTCCGAGTCAAACTTACAGGACAAATAAATCCTGAACTATAGAGACTCCGCTTTTCATATCTTCCAAATAAAAAATCTACTAATCTACTAACTAAGTAATATAAAACTCTTTTTTATATATTACTATATTGCATTTTATAGATGACAGAAGAGCAAGCATCATTTTTGTGAAATGAGAGCAAAAAACAGGAGCTGGAGAAATCCACAGTGATCATTAGCAACTTTTTAACCATCACATGCTGAAAAACAGGGAACCATGAAAAATCAGATGTTAAAGATTTATCAGTTTGCTTAATAAAACACCTCATGTCTGCAGAAATGCCTCCAAAATGTGCAGAAATATGCAGCCAAGCTATTGAATTAAGTTGGGTATTATGGAAATAATAAACGAGGGGCAGTGATACAAGAGGTACAAACGTTTTCTCCAAAGTAATATACATAATTAGCTGTGCTTTAGGAGAATTATGGTCGGCATTCTCTAATTTCTTATGTACCTGTAAGTGTCAAAGTGTTCAGAGCGTCTTGTTTACCTGAAGGCAGCTGAAGACGGCGAACAGGTAGTGGAAGGAGATGATGTCACTGTTGACCGCCATCAGACCCAACAGCCAGGTGGCGCTGAGGAGCAGCAGGAGCAGGAAGGCCAACCTGAGAGCCGAGCTGGAGGAGGAGAGGAGAGGAGGAGAGGAGGAGATGAGGGGAGAGGAGAGGAGAGGAGAGGTGGAAAGGAAAGCAGGGGAAAGTAGACGAGAGGAGAGGAGTCGAGAGGAAGGTAGGAAGAGGACAGGAGAAAAAGAAGGAAGGAGAGAGGTGAGCCATAACACAATGAACTGTTAAACGGCCTAAAAGGTCTGGAAAACAAATGGAGTCCAGCCTGCTTCACTGTGATTGGTCAGAATACTCACATGGCTCCTGACTTCTCGAAGGTCCAGTGTGTCTGACCACAAGACGCTCTGGCTGCCAGGAAGAAGATGGCAATGTTGACCTGAGAGAGAAGAGAGAGAGTAGAGAGAGAGAGAGAGAGAGAGAGAGAGAGAGAGAGGCAAACCTGAACCTCATCACATCAACTTCATTATCACCAAGTGACAAACTCTACTGCTAAATTTAAAATGTAATATTGTAAGTCACTCTGGATAAAAGCATCCACTAATGTTAGATGTTAAATACAGTTAGCTTGAAGTCCTGCATGTAAAAAGCTCATTTTGCTTCTCTGTCAGTTTCACACCTGTTCTACTAAAGCTGTTTAAAACACAAGTGAGAACATTACTGTGGAACAGACTGACAGCCAGTATCAAGACAGTTTAGCTGCTGCCATGTTCTAGATATTCTTGGACCTTCTGACTGTGTTTTGTTGTGTGTTGTGTGTTGTGTTATTCGGGGCGTCCTGGTGGCTCAGTCCAGGGTTCAGATCTGGACCGGGACCTTTGACTCATGCCGTCTTTCTCTACTTTGAACTATCTAATGAAGGCAAAAATTCCCCCCAAAAAATAATGTCTGTAAATGTTTTAAATGACACTTTCTTATGCTTTCCTCTGGGGTCAAATACATGAATTATGTTTTAGCATGTATTATTCTATTTTCCAAATGCAGTCCAAATCACAAACACACACACACACACACACACACACACACACACACACACCATCACGACTACAGCGATGGGTCCTGCGATGCTCCAGATCAGCGTGTCGTGGACAGAGAGCCAGCAGAAGTCTGAGTTCCCATAACCCTGAGGATCCAGACCCACCGCCAGACCTGCAGGACCAAACACAATCAATCAATCAATCAATCAATCAATCAGTCAATCAATCAATCAATCAATCAATCAATCAATCAATCAATCAGTGAGCACTCTGGCTAGCCCTGCTCATGCTAACTATCCAGTTTTTCTTCCATTTATTCCAAACAAACCAGGATTTTGTGGAAAAGCTTTATGAACTGAGGTGAACTTTCATGTGAGCAGAACATTTAATTAGATATAAAATGTAGCAGATTATTACTTTAACCAATCACTGTGCTTATCACATGAACATGAAGTGTAGCAGAAAGCAGCTGTTAGCCCAGAGAATCCCAACCATGTCCTCTGCTCTACAACTGCTGCAAATAATGTGTGTGTGTGTGTGGGGGGGTGAGGGTGTGTGTGTGTGTGTGTGTGTGTGTGTGTGTGTGCATCACAAAAACACACAGAACGCAAAGGAACAAAGGAAGCTGGTTCACAGAACATGTAGCTAGTATTCTGTGAATGGGCATGTGACTCGTGTGTGTGTGTGTGTGTGTGTATGACCAAATATGTGTGCTGTGTGAGCACTGTGTTTGCATTGTGTGTGTGTGTGTGTGTGTGTGTGTGAACAAAGTGATGTTTTTTGCATCCATATACACTCTCTTTGTGTGTGTGTGTGTGTGTGTGTGTGTGAACAAAGTGGGTTTTTACTGTACAGTGTCTTTGTGTGTGAACATGTGTGCATGTAAAAGCATATGTTGTTTTAACATGTAACTACATTGTGTGTGTGTATGTGTGTTTGTGTGTGTGTGTGTGTGTGTGTGTGTGTGTGTGTGTGTGTGTGCGTCTCACCGGTGATGACAGCGGGGACGCCCCAGCCAATAGCGTAGTAGAACCTCATGTGCCCGTGGTTGATGTTGCGGATCTCGGTCAGCATGCGGTAGATGTGCAGACTCTCCACCAGCATCCAGGCGAAGGTGCACATGTAGGAGTAATGCAGCAAGATGGCCGCCAGCGTGCAGACGAACTGAGGAAGAGGAGCAGGAGGAGGAAACAGACAGACTGACAGACTGAGCCTACAACCTCAAAGTTTCAAAAAAATTATTATCAAACATTAACATTTACTTGTTTTCACCATAAAGCACCTTTTTAGAAATGGTGGGGTTATATTTGACCTTTTGGTTGCCACCTGCGTAAATGCTAATTGTTTTTCTTTGCCTTTTAGCGTCTTAACCTTGTGATGATGAACATGATTTTATCTGGTTTGAATCTGTCTTACCGCGTTCTCAGTCCGGTTGATCCCGAAGAGGAAGACGAGCTCGGAGAGGAAGATGGAGGCCACCAGGTTCTTGTGGATGCTGTGCAGGTTGGTGCGCAGTTTCCGGAGGATGGCCAGCAGGAGGAAGGTGATGAGGAGGGCCACCAACGAGGAAGACACGGTGCTGTAGGTGATGATCTTCAGAGGCAGGACCTCTCCGTGCTGAGGAGGAAACATCTGCAGTGTTTACATCTTCCATCCACAGCCTTCAGAGGGTTTATGACACAGGAGTGCTCAATAACTAGAGATGAGATGATACGCTTATCTCACCATACGATTCAATACACGATATGAGGTTTATGATTCAATAAAACCACAACACCATGTAATAAATAAAAGGTCAGTGACAACAGTCTGACTGTGCAGAATTATGTTTATTTCTGAGACAGATCTAGAAATTGCACTGGCTTGCTAGAATGTAAACAACTATTTAAAAATGCTATAAGCAAAAGGACAATCCAGGCACTCCAAATATAAAAATATAACCACGAGGAAGGAAATATTTAAAAAGCCTTTATTGTAGTGGCTAAATCATCAAGCCAACATGTTTCGACCACTGTAGGTCTTCTTCAGGGCTTTAAACACTGACTATAGGTGAGGACACACCCATGTTGTCAGTGTTTAAAGCCCTGAAGAAGACCTACAGTGGTCGAAACATGTTGGCTTTTTAAAATATTTTCTTCCTCGTGGTTATACTGTATTTTTATATAAAATTTTCCAAGAGCACCCGATACATTTTTGATCCCAGTTTGACAATATAGGGCAACCAGTCATTTCCTTTTTTCTAACAATTTAAAAATGTCATAACAAAGTGACAATAATATAATTTGGATGGAGAGCTTGTGAAACTGTGATGGTCAAGAGTCTCGTTAGTGATTACTACAGCAGAATAACATGGAGCTGATATCACCATTCATGTTCCTGACAGCAGAATAACATGGAGCTGATATCACCATTCATGTTTCTGACCCATGATACGTATTGCCACATTTTCGTATTGCAATATATAGAATTTTAATATATTGTCCCGTCCCTATCAATAACCTATTGAAAGTAAAGCGTGTGTCCTCAGCCTGTCTCCACACAGTGCCTCTCAGCCTCTCAGCCTCTCAGTCAGTCAGTCAGTCAGTCAGTCAGTCAGTCAGTCAGTCAGTCAGTCAGTCAGTCAGTCAGTCAGTCAGTCTCTCAGTCAGTCAGTCAGTCAGTCAGTCAGTCAGTCAGTCAGTCTCTCAGTCAGTCAGTCAGTCAGTCAGTCAGTCAGTCAGTCAGTCAGTCAGTCAGTCAGTCAGTCAGTCAGTCAGTCAGTCTCTCAGTCAGTAAGTCAGTCAGTCAGTCAGTCAGTCAGTCAGTCACTCAGTCTTGGTCTGGACCCTCCTACCTCTCTCCTGGACACGTCCATCAGCACGGCGGCGCTGCAGGCCGCAGCACAGCGGCAGCTGATGTGACTTCGAGTTCTGCTGAGCAACTCACAGCCTCTGGCTGACCAGCCGCCCGACCCGTTCACCCTGCAACACAACAGACAGACAACAGACAGAGTCAACTACAGACCAGCCACCTGACCCGTTCACCCTGAAACACAACAGACAGACAACAGACAGAGTCAACTGCAGACCGCACAATTAACCCTGTCAATATGTAGAATATAATAGAATATAGTGGCATAAAGAAAAACAGAAAAGAATAGAATAGAATAGAATAGAACAGAATAGAATAGAATAGAATAGAAAAGAAAAGAAAAGAAAAGAAAAGAAAAGAAAAGAAAAGAAAAGAAAAGAAAAGAAAAGAAAAGAACAGAACAGAACAGAATAGAATAGAATAGAACAGAATAGAATAGAACAGAGCAAAAACAGAATAATCACCACACTACTTATCTAGCTTACTCCTCTCTATTGTGAAAATGTGAGTTTATCGTTTGTGTCAGTTACTGGCCACTGTGATTCATGGAGTGTATTTGTGTCTGTGTGTGTGTGTGTGTGGTGGTTGGGTGTGTGTGTGTGTGTGTGTGTGTGTGGTGGTTGGGTGTGTGTGTGTGTGTGTGTGTGTGTGTGTGTGTGTGTCCTCACAGTAAGGAATGGTTCCAGAAGACGCAGAGCGGCCGCGCTCTCTCCTCCGTCTCCAGCAGGGGGAGCTGCAGGGTGGGGGGGGGCGGGGGGGCGCCCTCGCTGTACAGTACCGTGCTGACCACAGGGGTGTTTATGACGGGACGGCTGGGCAGTCTGCACACACACACACACACACACACACACACACACACACACAGGACGAGAGCATGGTTACTGCAGCACATGGTGAGTTCACTGTCTGTCTGTTCTAACATTATCACTTCTAGCACACACACACACACTACAATATTTGAATATTTTCAATTTTCAATAACATAATGTATTGGGTAACAATTTACAATAAGGGTACATTAATTAACAGTTAACTAATGTGTCTGGTAATCATTTACTAATGGTGTTCATGTTAACTAAGGTATTAATTTATACATTATTTAATAGTCATCTTTATAAATTATTAAATAATGTATAAATTAATATCTTAGTTAACATGAACACATTAGTAAATTACACATTAGTTAACTGTTAATTAAGGGTTAGTTAATGCTTGTTAAGCATTAACTAACCCTTATTAAGCATTAACTAACCCTTATTAGGCATTAACTAACCCTTAACTTAGTGACCCTTATTGTAAAGTGTTACCATTTATTGTATATACTGAATAATAAACCAACGCCTGCCCTTCCCCCAGTCGTACCTGAGGCTCCTGCGGTCGTGGTCGTAGCTCTGGGGCAGAAGCTCTCCCAGGGTTCGGTAGACGATCACCACGGCGACCGGCGGGGGGCGGGGCGCCGCGGCCTCACGCTTCCTCCTCACAGACGCGGTCGGAGATGCGGTCGGAGACTCGGTGCGCCCGGCGGCGGTGACATCATCAGTCTGCACCGCCGGCACTTCAGTCGTCGTCTCAGTGGACACTGACGCCGACCAGGAAGAAAGATTTTGTGTTTGACTGTTTATCGTGTAATTTTATTTATTTATTTATTTTTTATTTATTTATCCTTTATTTAACCAGGAAGGTCCCATTGAGATACAATATCTCTTCTGCCAGGGAGTCCTGGTCAAGGTGGGCAGCAAAATGAGATAAAAAAAAAAAGGTGTCATATAAAAATACAAACGGGGACAGGTTACACCACAAAAACATACCAAAACACAACAAACAGGCACAAAACATACAGGGATGAGGGGCTAAAAAGAATCATGGGAAATAATGGCACATGTTAAAAACAATGACATTGTTCTGTAAGAACTGATTTTTTTATATTTTTAAACATGTCAAGAGAGGGTAAAGATTCCAGGTTATTCCAAGTATGCCTTGCAGCTCATTCCAAGTTTGCGGTGCATGAAAGGAAAAGGCAGATTTACCCGGCTCTGTTCGGATGGTTGGGACCATGAGGAGAATTTTTTCTGATGATCTAGTGTTATAGCTACTGTGGCAAAATGTCAGCAAACTAGATATGTACTGCAGTAATTTACCCAGTAAAGCTTTTCCAATAAAAATTAACATATGGGTTTTTCTCCTTAGACACAGAGAAGTCCATTGAACCGTTTCATATAATTTACAATGATGTGTTACAATTCAGTGGTGAAACATCTGGACCGGGACTGCAGAATGAACCTAAAAACTTTCTTAAACAGAATCCCTGTCCTACAAATCAAGCTGCATATCAGAGAAAAGCATTAGCATCTTCTTTTCCCCCCCATCACATTATTATTTGAAACATTTTAAAAGCTAAATACGTACAAAAGCATCTGCTTTTTTTTGTCAAGTGGCACTGGACTAGTAATCTTTTTTTTTGTGAATACTCCACATATAACTTCCAGCAAATATAACTTCCAAATACCAGCAAATATCTTCTGGACTGCCTCTTTACCTGGTGCGGTTCTGATGTCATCAGCATGTGAAGGGGATTCTGGGAAGAGTACGGCGGCCTTCAGGTGGTCTGGGAGGTCAGTCTGGAGGTCAGAGAGGCGAGGCATCTTCCTGCTGAGCTCCAGGTAGTCCACCGAGAAAACTGACACACACACACACACACACACACACACACACACACACAGGCATGCTTCACTTGGTGCAAAATGGATTGTGCAGTGCGTCATGTTACATCTATTATCTCTCTCTCTCTCTCTCTCTCTCTCTCTCTCTCTCTCTCTCTTTTCCTCTCTCTCTTCTTTCTCTCTCTCTCTCTCTTCTTTCTCTCTTCCTCTCTCTCTTCCTCTCTCTCTTTCTCTCACTTCCTCTCTCTCTCTCTTCTCTCTCTCTCTCTGTCTCTCTCTCTCTCTTCCTCTCTCTCTGTGTCTCTCCCTCTGTCTCTCTCTCTCCCTCTCTCTCTCTTTCTCAATTCAATTCAATTCAATTCAAAGGGGCTTTATTGGCATGGGAAACATATGTTTACATTGCCAAAGCAAGTGTGAAATAAAAACAAAAAATGTACGTACAATTAAAGATATACTAGAATAAAGAAATGTGTAAACAGAGCTGTGTAACATTGCAACATTGCAATCAAATATATAATATCTCTCTCTCTCTCTCTCTCTCTTTCTCTCTCTCTCTTTCTCTTCCTCTCTCTCTTTCTTCTCTCTCTTCTCTCTCCACTGACACTGAAAATGCTTCTGTCTTGTTTATTTTCAAATCTCTTCTTCCTGGCTCTTATTGATTTATCTAACACTCCTCTATCATACATACATGATCCTTCTAGATACACAGGAATATCTGTTGCATCTGTTATGTCTTGTTGCCACTTTGGCTTTGACCACTGAACTGCTTCCTGTTGGTTGCTGTTTATGTTTGCAGTCTAAGAATTTAAAGTTTGAGTTTCTCTTTTCTCTGTCTGTTCAGCCATGGTGGCTATCACTATCCATGCTAACGACCCAGTTCTTCTTCTGCTGTTTATTCCAAACAAACCGGAAACATAAAACGCAACTGGATATAGGTTGGATCACCGTTGAGTTAGAGCAGAGAGAGAGGAGCAGGATTGACATTTTAAATGGAAATTTTATAAATTATTACTTTCAACTAATTTGACTGTTACACTCATTCAAAGTGGATCAGATATAAAATCTAAACTGTGAAATCTATCCATGTTTCCTGTGAGCGGACTCACTCATGTTGTCTGTGAGGATGGTGAAGGGCTTCAGGTAGGTCTTCCTCACGTTCTGGGCGAGGTTCTGGGCGTAAAGCTGGAAGCTCCGCAGCAGCCGGGCCGCACCGCCCTCCGCCCGCTGGATCTGATCCCAGTGCAGCCGGGTGTCCGGGGCCAGGATGGAGCTGCCCGCCCGCACCAGGCTCTGAGACACACACAGGGCTGATCGTCATTCAATATCAATAACAACAACAACAACAACAACAATAATAATGATATCAAGTCAGTGATGAACAGTAGCAACATTGCACAGATGATATAGAGGCAATGTTTATTTATTTATTTATTTATTTTATATTTTAGTTTTTGTGGTTTAGTGATGAGTTTTAGTGATTGGAACTTTGAGTTACTTTTATTATGTTTGTCTACTGTTTGTGTTGTTTCTAAATGTGTGTCAAGATGGATGACTCCCTACTGCAAACCAAATCTACCTACGGGTACAAATAAAGTAACCTGAACCTGAACCTGAACCTGAACCTGAACCTGAACCTGATGATGATAAATCAGTGATGCAGTGGTAAATGAAAAGGGGGGTGAACATGATAAGGCAAACAGCCACCAATATGAAAAAAAATCAATATAATATTTACGATGAATTTACATCATTACATTTACATCAAAGATTTACATCAGTGTAAAAAGGTGGTAAACTGAGTTGAGGTGGGTTTATTAATTTAAAAACAACAACAAAACGACAGCAATAATAATAACAACGAAGAAGAAAAAGATGAAGAATATGAAGAAGGAGGTGTAGATGAAGAAAAAGAACAAAGAGATAACAGGAAGTGAGATATGACCTCACACAGTCTGATGCTCCACTGAGTTTAAATAAAGTCATGGAGGCTAATCGCTGCATTAGCTACACTTAATTCCACAACAGAAGAAGAGCATAAGTAAATCTCTGACTCCATTAGCGGAATAGTTTTCATGTGTTCCCAGAAAAATAAGACTTTAAGACTGAACAAGATGTGAAGTGACTTGTTGAGATGAATATTTCTGTGACTAAAAGAGGGCGGGCGGTTTCAGTGAGCTGAACCTCGTGGAAGTGCGGGTCCTGCATGGCGGCCATGTTGAAGCCGTGCTGCTGGCTCTCGTAGCGCAGCAGGCGGCTCAGCAGGCTGCAGGCCGTGCGCACGTCGCTGCCGCGCAGAGCCGCCGTCTGATCGGTGGCGATCCGCAGCATGCCGGCGAGCCGCCTCGACCGCTCGCCGTCCATCCGGGACGCGTTCCGCTGGAGCTCCTCCTCCTGCGGGACGGGGACAGGAGGGAGTGAGGTCAAAGGTCAGAGAGCAGGGTGACACAAGTGGAAGCTTTCTATTGGATGCTTTTTTAAACCGTTATTTATGTAGAGAATGTTTTTTTCAGCAACAACCTGCTTCACTTTAACCAAATTACACACACACTGGGAGCTGACCAGTTCAACCACAGTCTTCTACTGGTTTCTACTGAACAGCTGATAAATCAAATGTTCCTTTTCACTTGATCCAGTGGTTGGTCCCATGTTCCATTTCAGGAACAGCCATGTGCCTGAGTGAATGTGTGAATCTCCAAGTGAAAATCTTACATGTGGAACTGGCAGATCTTGACAGGTGGAGGTGTAAGATCTGCTGAGGGACAGCTAGTTACCAAAGACATTCATCGTTTGACAATAACCATAAATGATTTTAAGCTAAACTAATGATTACAAGCTAAAGTAACTTAAAAGCTTCTGCCAAAAAGCCTAGTCCAGCAGGACTGCCTGCAGTAACCAAGGAGGAGCACGTTTTTGCCACCAGGTGGCGCCAGTTAACTTGATTAGAAATCAACAAAATGGACCAGAGGCTAATTGGGTCTCTTGTTATTGCTCTAGACCAGTGGTTCTCAACCATTTTCATATTAAGGACCCCTAATTTGGTCCACATTAGAGCCACGAACCCCATTTGATGAGGTTTTATCTCTCAGACCCAAATCTGAGAATATTTTTATTGTTAGATATGATTTTGTCCAGAATGCCTTGACTATCTGTATTGTAGGTAGAGAGATAACAGAGAAACTATGATCAAAACAGTCATTCTTCTACATTCTCTAATTGTGTTAACTTTTTGAAAATGAAATAATGCTGAAGCTTAACACTTCATTAATTTGCTGGGGACCCCCTGGAACCCCCTCAAGGACCCCTGGTGGTCCCCGGACCCCACGTTGAGAACCACTGCTCTAGGCCAAACTAAACCAAACCAAGCCAAACCAAACGCACCTCCTTCCTGAGCGGGGCGAAGGGCAGGGAGGTGCAGTTGAAGAGGTCGGGGGGGAGCCAGCCATGTTGGTCGCTACAGTGACGGACTGCAGTGCCTGAGGGACAGAGAGCAACTGTAACACACATCTACACACAGCTAACACTAGAGACACATGTGCTGTTCTGTCTATATATTCTGTCAGGGCTCCCTTGAAAAAGAGATTTCGATCTCAATGGGACTCACCTGGTCAAATAAAGGATAAATAAATATATAAAATATTAACCATCAGACTGTTCAAATCTCATTTCCCAGCTAAAGACAGAGCTTACAGAGAAAATCCTTTTTTTCTGACTGTTCAGACTGGAGATTATCTTACTACTGTGACAGTGACAAGTATCATAAATAATATGATATAATAAAACACTGATGATGATGATGACAATGATGATGATGAACCCAGAAGAGTTTCGCAAGGCAAATGTACACACATTTCCATTGCATGCTGACAAATAGCCTACATGTAAAAGTACAGTATATGTGTATGTAGCACTCTCCTCACCTGTGGAGCCTTTGGGACATTTCATGGCTGCAGGTTGGCCGAACTGAGTCTTCGGCCACCAGATCCCTGCTTCAAAAGCCCTGGGGCAACCTTCATACACAACTGGAGGAGGGAGGGAAGGAAGGAGGGAAGGAGGGGAGGAGGGAAGGACGGAAGGAGCCAGGGAAAAGGAAATTAAAGACCTATCTATCTTTTTAATCTGGCTTTTAATTTGGAGTAATGTTATAGCCTTAGTTTTTAAGTTCTAATCATTGGTTTTTACTTTATTTTTATCCCTGCTGTTTATTTTATTGTATTTTTATTTTATTTCATTGACTCTTATTTATTGATTTTTTAACATTTTATTGTTTTATTGTTGTAATTTTGCTATGTGAAGCACTTTGGGCTGCATGCTTGTATGAAAGGTGCTGTATAAATAAAGCTGAGTTGAGTTGAGGGAAGCAACTGTGAAAACAACTGAGCTCATTCTTTTGGTCGAGAGGAAGTAAAATAGTATTAGTATTTGTAAAAAAAATAGTATCCATATTTTGGCCTAATGGATGGTTTTGAATAAAAATTGGCAGAACAAGTGAGGAAATATCATCACCGGTTCGACTCCTCAGAGGGATTTTAAAGACAAAAAAGGCAAAAAACTATGAACTCCTGAGGGAAACTGCAGCAGCATCAATGTAGTTTTCATAAGAAGCCTGTTGACACTTGTCTTATAACTACAGAACAGCCTTTAGTGTATTATACCTGCTGTCCCAACAACACAGAGAGTATATAGAGTGTCAGAGAGCGTTCTCCATCAGCGTACCCACACAGCCGGCGGCGGTGACCTCGGCGTACGGGTTGTCGCAGCGGTTGCACTGGCGCCCGATGACGCCCGTCCTGCACTGGCACTGTCCCGTCCGGGCGTCACAGGAGCGAGACGCGGCGCCCAGCTGGAAACACTCACAGGGGAAGCAGGCGTCGCTGCCCTCCGGACGGAAATAGTTATCCTGGAAAACAGAAGAGGAGTTGAGCTGTGAGCGGACGGACCGACTAGCTGCCTGAGAGAAACCGAAATGAAATGATTTTGCTGTAGAGAGAAAGAGAGAGAGGGGATCTTTCTCGAGGGAAAGTCCTGTCATTTAGGAAGTTAGTGTTTTTTGTACCACACAGCAATTAGGTTTGCCACAAATACCCCCTATACAACACATCACTGTGACTTATACACTTCTGTTAATTGGCCATCGTTACACATTCGACGAGAGATTCATTGGCTTACACTCGTTTACAAAACCCTCCTTGGTCTGACTCCTCCTTATTTATACACTTATATACACTTGGATCAGTTGGAATGAGCTGCAAAAGACTTTGAATCTGGACAAATTGATCTCCCTCACTGCTTTTAAGGACTCTATTGCAGAGTTGTTCACACACACCTGCAGCTGTCCCCCAGCCTTTTAACTGACAAAGAACTGTGTCTGTTCTGCTTCATGACTTGCATGACTTGTAATTTTATTTGGTTGTTTGTTTGGTGTGTGTTTTGATTATTTCCCCGTTCCTATACTGTGTTGGGTTTCTCTGTCTCTGCGATGTATGTAACATTTGTGTCTGATAGTCTTATCTGGATTGTTCTTTGTTTAGTTTCTTTTGTATGTTTTTTTTTTTTTTTTGTCCCCTTTTCCCTTTACCCTTCGAGAGGTCCTTTTGTCCTCTTGCTAGGCCGTCATTGTAAATAAGAATTTGTTCTTGATTGACCTGCCTGGTTAAATAAAGGTTAATAAAGGTTGGACCAAAAAATGCAAGAAAAACCCCAAAACAAAACAAAACAAAAACCGTTTCAATGATAGCTATATGCTGTGTTTCCATTTCTGAAGTCATTTCCTGAAATTCATCACTCAATGTCCCAAAAATACAGAAGATCCAGTCTGTAAAAGTTTTCTCATTTTGTCAGCTGGGGACATAAGGCACCCTTTGTCTTTTAAAGTACCTACTATGTACTTACTTAAAGTACCTATACTGTGATTTCAAATGCTGCATAATCTTACTTGGAAACAAAAGCCTTTGAAATCTATCACACACATTTCCTCTAGAGGTTTAGCCGTTGAATGTAAAACTGAAGGTATTTTGCTGATGCTCTTATCCAGAGGAAACAGCTTCAGCTCACATGGCTCCTGTGATGTTGGTCAGCTAGGAAATTAATTCTACTGCTGCCTCAGTGTGAAAGTCACTCGAGGCATCATACGACCATCAGCTAAATAATTACAGTGTAACATGTAATGTGAATGCAATCAGCTAAAGCTCCATATGATTCAGTTTCCAACTCTCCTCTGTCTCAGGATCAGAATAATGTTCTCCATGATGTTCTGCAGATAAATGCAGTTTAGTTGAATTATATGAGTTAAACTGAGAGAATGTGAAGACAAAGTCGTCACAATACTGGACTCTGATTGGCCGACAGCAGCGGTTCCTCTCATTCAAATGAGGTAAACCTGCTGAGTGGAGGCTGTCCAGTTCAAATGCTGCAAACTGGATCCTGATTGGACGGATTTCAGTCATTGTTTAGTGAGGGAGCCAATCAGGACAGAGTCCAGTTGTAATGTGTTTCCTGGAGAGGTGTGACCAAGTCAGCTTTGCTCAAGTCCCAAGTCAGTCTCAAGTCTAAATGTAGAACATCAAGTCAAGTCAGAACAAATCAACAACAAATCAATTGAATATCTTAAAGAAAAGTAAATATCTAGGACTTTTCAATGCAATATGGTTTTAATAGGATAAAAACCTGAGCATCATGAGTTTGATTTCTATATTCAGTTTCAACTTCAGTAAATTCAATCATTCCATACAAATTCAGAAAACAGAATTTAAATTCAGTCGTCTGCTGGAACAAATCTCATCACTTTCAATCTAAGTCATTTACACAAACACAAGATCTCAAGTCAAGACTTTAGAAACCTTTTCAAGTCATCAGAGTACAAGTCAGAGTCAAGTCCCGAGTCACCAGAACCCAAGTCAAGTCAAGTCTCAAGTCTTCTCTTCATGCATCAAGTCAAGTCTCAAACCATTCAACTGTGACTCGAGTCCAAGTCATGTGACTCGAGTCAGCCGAGCCGAGAGCCGAGTTACATTTTAACAACGTCTTCATTAAAACAGGGAGGGGAACGTTCCGGCAGGCTGCTTCAGTGTGTGTGTGTGTGTGTGTGTGTGTGTGTGTGTGTGTGTGTGGTGTTCGTACCTTGCAGCGGCACTCTCCGGTGGTCTGGTTGCAGTCCCGGTTGAAGCCTTTGGTGACGTCACAGTTACAGGGTCCGCACACCGCCCCGCCCCACCAGCCCCGAGCACAGGGCAGGCTGGCTCTGAAACCAGGACCAGCAGGTCAGTACTCATATTGATCATGATGCTCATATTCATGTCAAATGTGGAAGTGACGAGTTACATTTCCTCTTGACATTGAATAGCGTTTTGTGTATTGTCACTTTTTTGTCAGTATTTTTCACTAATTTATTGTTACTTCAGTATGTTTTGACTGAAGCACAACCGTTACAAAGTACATATCTTAGGTTTAAGTCACAATGAAAAGAAAAATGACTTTTCCACACCATAATATGCACCAATAATGTAACAATAATTATAATAAATAAAAATTACAAATTTCTTATTTTCTTGTATTTTTATATCAAAATTACATTACTTTGATGGTGACCTCATGCTGACCCAGGAGGCGTAAATAAAATTTCACCCAATAAAACCCACCGCTCCGCCGCTCTCATCCAATAAAACTGCCTTTCTCTCCCTAACTGATCTCCCATTGGTTTACCCTTTTGAATGATCCCTCTCTGCCTTATGTCCCGCCTCAACTTCCTGTTTCAACAGGAAATATGTCAAATTACAAAAGCAAGATGCTCTCAAAATGGCATTTCAAAAAGAGATTATTTTTCACATTCCCAAAGTGGAAGTGAGCAGGACCAAAAACATCAAACAGAGTTCAAACTGAAACAAACACAATCTGAAACCAAAGCCAAGAAAAAAAGATTTGCATTCAGAAGATTAACCCCGAGGAGTGTGTGTGTGTGTGTGTGTGTGTGTGTGTGTGTGTGTGTGTGTGTGTGTGTGTGTGTGTGTTTAGGGTCACTGAGGTAAAGCCAGGAAACAATGTGGAGGAACGTCCAGCAGCATGAGGGGGATTTGATGTGACCTCATCTGACCCAACAAACACTCTCACTGCACTCATTCATTCAATTGCTTTTCCTACTTATTCCTATTCAGGCTGGGTATTGGGGGCTAGAGCTATCCCAGCATGCACTGGGTGGAAGGCAGGGGGACACCCTGGCCAGCTCTCCAGTCCAGACAGACAGACAGACTGAACTGACACTGAGCTTCATCACATCAGCAGACAACAGTTTCTAACAACTTCTGGTTTCCTGCCAAACAAGCTGGTAGGAAGATAAAGGTTTCAGAGTTTGGCACAAGAGCAAAGTTAGTTAGTTTAACACTAGAAAGACCAGGCAGAGAAACTCACTCTGATCTATTATCATTATAATTGTGATTATCATGATTATTATTGGTATTATATGGTTATTTTATTTGCTCTATGATGTTCAAAGGCTTTTCCACACTGCCAAGAAGAAACTTCTGAGGGGAAACACTGAATACCTTAATAATAATAATAATGATAATACAATTTTTGGGCATTTTGTGCCATAAAATGGTCAAATTTAAAGATATTGAATATTGGCGCAAAATATCGTCAATCAGCAGCTTCAAACCCAAACTGTTGGTCTGATATCGGCCTTACAAAGCCTGATAATGATATATTTACCTTCAGCTGTGTGTGTGTGTGTGTGTGTGTGTGTGTGTGTGTGTGTGTCGGGGCTAACCCACCTGTGCTGGCAGTAGTCTCCATGGTAACCGTTGCCACAGTGACAGCGGTAGCCGTGGGGGGGGCGGGGCTGGTGGACGCAGGACGAGGTGTGCTGACAGGGGTTCAGCTGACAGGCGTCCACACAGCCGCTCCCAAAGAACCCTGGGAAATAGAGCGATGCCGTGTTACAGGTTACAGGTGACAGCTGGAGGGGTGGAGCATGCTGCTAATCAATCAGTCAATCAATCAATCAATCAATCAATCAATCAATCAATCAATCAAACAGTCAATATGTTCACCCAGTGCTAAGGGTATGAGAAG